>NC_056740.1:312394107-312401607 GCF_019279795.1 Protopterus annectens
TGGGCCCCATACCCAACAGGTAGCACCCATGAACTGGACATGTAGCCATACCTCACTATTGATATACCATGGCAAACAGTGCAGACAGTTATGTATGTGGCAAGGATGTATGGGGCAGGAATGATGTAGGAAATAAACAGATGGCCATCCAAGACAGATGATGTCACATGTAGCAAACTGGTCATGCAGGCTGCCTAGTAACATGCCACGACACTGAGGGGGTTGCAGGAATGTCTAGTAAGTACTGGCTGTGCAGTACCCATGTCAGCAATTGCCTGGACTCTATACCATGGCAAACAATGCAGACAGTCATGTATGTGGCGAGGATGTATGGGACAGAAATGATGTAGGGAAAACTACTCAGTGCAGACGGTCATGTATATGGCAAGGATGTATGGGACAGGAATGATATAGGGAAAACTACTCATGTACCAACTCTTTTGCTCAATGTTTTCTGGAATTCATAAATTCCAATGCCTTGGATCAACTTATCCACACTGCCACCAGGGGCAGCAATATCCTAGACCTGGTCATTACCAACATGGGTGACCAGTGTTCCACACCAGAGATCAATTCCTCTTTGGTCAGATCTGACCACAAGGTAATCAGCCTAGACATCCACATCCCACCCCCACCCCCCATTAAGGAAACCACCATAAAACATTTCTCCAAAGCCAACTTCATACTTCTTAAGACAGAAGTGGCAAACTTCACAACACCCATGCAGACGGACAATAGCAGTACGACTGCTGAATCCTACACAAATACACTTTATATGCACTTACACAAGCGCATGGATCATGCTATCCCTAACAGAACCAAGATGTTACCTCCAAAAAAAGGAATCCAATCTGGTGGTCCCCTGCCATAAACCAACTCTACAACAGAAGAAAGAAACTGTTGCAAAAAAAGAGTAAAATCCCATGACTGGAAGAACTCCATGGTCAGCCTCAGTAAGAAGCTGAGATCCCTCATAAAATCCTCCAAAGCTAGTTATGAAAACAAAATCACCACTGATTCTAAAGACAACCACAAAGCATTCTATAGCTATGTCAAGAATCTCAGTGGCAACACTCAGATCTGCTCTGAGTTACAGCACTATGGCACTAAATATACAGAACCAACTGATATTGCCAACATCCTGGCAGATAGGTTCAGTGCTAACTTTATCCACTCCTCATCCCCTAAAGGGCCCATCTCTATACCAGAAGAATGTAAAGTTCCTGTAATCACGGCTGCACATGTAAAAACTACACTCTCCAAAGCCAAGAACACAGTATCCATGGGACCTGACAACATCCCAGTTGTTCTACATGAACTACAGAATGAACTGGTACCCCACCTAAGCACCATGTTCAATCATAACCTCACCTCAGGCTTTTTGCCCACTGAATGTCACACAGCGATGGTTATCCCACTCCAAAGGGGGAGCCACCATGGACCGCAGAAACTACTGCCCCATTAGCCTAACGAGCCTGGTCTGCAAGGCCATGGAATGTATCATCATGGAACTTATAAACAAAGACATTGGTAATCTCCAAACCCTGGACCCCACCCAGTTCAGGTTTGTAAAAGGAAGATAATGTCTCCTAAACCTGATTGGCTTCTTTGAAGCAGTCACCAAAGTTGTAGACGAGGGTAAGGTGATTCATACAACCTATCTAGATCTCGCCAAGGCTTTTGACACCATCCCCCACTCTGGAATTATAGCTAAAGTCACTAAACTAGGTATAAATCCCTATGTCACAAGATGGGTTGCCAACTGGCTCACTGACAGAACCCATACTGTGAAAGTAGCAGACTCCAAATCCGACCTCAGACCAGTGACAAGTGGAGTACCACAGGGTTCAGTACTGGGTCCTCTCCTGTTTGGTATCTACTTTTGTGAAGTACAGACTAACACAGAAAGTCTTTGGCTAATGAAGTTTGCAGATGACTGCAAACTAGGAGCCATAATTGAAAGTCCTAACGATGTGGACATCCTACAAAATAGCCTCACTGAGACAGATGCCTGGGGTCAAAGCCATGGCCTCAAGCTCAATGCAAAAAAGTGCATTGTAATCCCCTTTGGTAAAAACTCTTTACCCATGAGCTACCACATAGGTGGTAGTCTACTTAACACCGAAAATGTGATAAGAGACCTTGAGACACAGGTGGAGAGTAGTCTCTCCTTTGATAATTACATCACCACAGTAGTCAGGAAATCCTTCTATGTGGCACACCTCATCACAAAAGGTTTCTCATCCAGGAATAAAGAGGTCATTGTTCCCCTCTACTCGTGACTCATCAGACCCATTATAGAGTACAACACCCCTTTTGCTATGTACCTCACAAGACATCTACAACAACTGGAAAGGCCACAGAAATACCTCACAAAGAGGATTACTGGCCTCAAACAGGTGCCCTATGCAGACCATCTCAAAAAATTCCAGCTTTACTCCGTTGCATCAAACCCAGAGCTGTTGGATATGCTCTGCTTAAAGAAATCCCAATCCCTCCAAGGTACATGCTCTAGAGACCTAAACCTTGTCACCACAACAAACAAAACATGCTGGAGGGATAGATTCCAGTCCTAGATACTCCCCATACTCTGGAACAAACTACCTATCTATATCAAACAAAGCTCCTCATTAGCACTCTTCAAGAAAAATCTTGATGATTGGATGGGAAATAGGAAATTCACCCCGGAGATCACCTCTGTGGCTCTGTTTGACAGGGGCACAGGAAAATAATTTTCTTGGTTGGTGAACGCCAGGGTTCCTTTTTGGCTAGGCTTGTATAGGCTCTAGGTTGGATAGCCTAATACCTACCTAAGAACCGATGAACCAACACCTCACCCAACCTCAGGCCCACCATCCCCATCTGTACCTGCCGGTGCCAGTGTACACCTGTATGTTTGCCATTCATTAGCTGGGACTAGGCTTTTACACGTGGTGTTCAGTGTTTGGTACACTGCAAACTGACACACATGTATAGGCCATAATTGTCAAGCATATGCAAAAAGGCTGAAGGTGGGAGAGGGGTGTCATCATGACACAACAGTGCACTGCAGCAGGGATCCAAAGGATGCTACGAATGGCTGTATCTGTACACAGTCAGAGTCAGAAACTGTGCAGACATAACCCTGACTCCAAAGCAATAGTGACGGCAGTGTGTGAACTCCATGGGATGTGCACATGAGTTGACCTTGCAATCATGCAGAGTTGGGGGACATATGTAGTGCAGTCTGACCATATACTGGCAAATGCAGATGACCCATGCTAGTACACCCCAGCCAGGAATAGTGACTGCTGTAGTATACATAACAGTAGGTGCACCAAACCATCATGATAAGGGTGTGCACACATATGCACCCATGAAGTGTATACATCTCAATCAGAATCAGCACAACTAACTCATTTGTTTGATACTGCATTTGATTGTACAGGATATATGTCATATATCACGCTCATGGAATGTTAACATATGCAGTAATGTGGTACCATGGCATATCAAGGAAGAGGGCGTCATATCAATAAGGGTGTGTACACTCTCCATAACCACAGTAAGGTTTGACAGTTGTCAGTGGAATAGTATCGCATTGGTCATACATGCACCGCTGATGATGACATCTGTAAATCTGATACCAGGCATTCACAAATGACATCTGCCCACATATCATCCCAGGTATGTGTCAGACAAACACATAGGGACTGTGAACAGCAGAGCAGACAAAACTGACACAATAATACACATTCAGCAATGGTGTGTACACCTGTGTGGTATGGTGCACAGTACATGGCAGGTTGCTGAACAGGTGCACAGCAATACTGTGTACATGGGTGCAGTGTTTTCCAGGGGAGGGGGCATCACCTACAAACATAGCCCATGCATCACACACATTTATTCGTTGCTATCATAGATTCCCTGTAGCTGCACTACATGCTGTTGAGTACCATATGTTATGCATGTTGACAGATGGGTAATGGGAGATCTGTGTGTAATATCTTCATGCAACCTCACCTGTAAGTGTATGTGTGTGTGTGTGTGAGTGTGTGTATGTGTGTGTGTGTGTGGGGGGGTTATTTTGTCTGTAAGTTCAATCTGGTGGAGTGGAGGGGGTTGATGCATGTAAGATGTGTATGTGTATGTGTGTGTGTGTCCATGTATGCACATGTGTGACTGTGGGGTTGTTCATACGTCACTACTTCCCTTTGGAATTGGGCAGTACATGGACATGGACTGACACGAGACACCAGGAATACTTGTCTGATATGTAATCTCAGGACAGCTAATAGTATAATAAGGTCTGTAGCATGGAACATGCATTGGGAGAGAAACTAGACACCAGGTATACTGTTAAAATTGTAATCAGTAGAAAGGTGAATTACTACCCATGTATGCAGCACTACAGATGCATTGGGGAATTACTAGAGAACACCAGTGAGTGTATCCAAATATTATTGTTGTCCATATAATAAGCTGATTGAGCAACAGATCTTGCATTTACTGAGCAATAGTTACTTATGACACTCCAGTGCGTGACATTATTGAGTGACCATAGTAGCCCCTAACATATGGGGGCCATGCTCATGATGTCCGGAGATACCCAGGGTGAAGACTGGATGACAGCATTGAGTTCTTGTAAAACCGACTCCAATTAAGTCAAAGAGGTAATGGAGTAACAGGCCATGTTTTGTGATCACTTGTCTAGGCAATTAGAAGAATGATACGTTAATGATTGGTATTAATGAGTGTAAGTTTCCAAGTGTGATGCAGGATGGGGAACTTACGTGAATAATCTTGGGACAGTCTGTAAACTCAGGGACAGGTAGGTATTATGGTGGAATGTCATTGCGTGTGTGTGTGTGTGTGTGTGTGTGTGTGTGTGTGTGTGTGTGTGTGTGTGTGTGTGTGTGTGTACTGTTAAGCAATGATGTACAGGTCTTAAAGTGCATTTCTTTTTTTCCCCCTCACAAGTGGCGAAGTGGGTCAGGGTCCCTCCTGCATGCAGTCTGATGTTGGTGTCCATACAGACACTGAAAATGATGATAGGTGTGTTGAGGCACAGGTGGGGTTGTCAGAGGCCAAAACTGCACCATCGTTTGACATCCCCTGTTATCCACCCCATCCCCGCACACAGTCACAGTGCCTATAGATACCCCATCACCAGTGGCCATAGCAGAGGGACAGTTGGTGGTTGGTGGCAGTGCACAGGACAGCGTGGTATCTATAGCTGCTGTCTGTACACAGTAGCCATAGCCAGATGCTTGACAGGGTACCACATAGGCAGATGTACCGGGGTGCTTGTGGGAGGGCCCCTGGTCATTGTGCCCCTGGCAGAAGTGCCACATCTGGTACCACCAAATGCATGTTTCAAGCTGTCATGGAGGTGCAGGCATGTATGGAACGGTACACCAAACAGGGTCTGAGGCTGCAGAAGGCTACATTTTTATCTGGAAATGACAACATCCGTGATCTTGCAGGTGCCTTCCGTGATTATACAGAAGTCATGGATAGACGGCTGGGTGAGATGGTGGGTCTCATCGACTGTGGATTGTCCATGCTAGATCACATGGTGGAAATGGTTCGATGGCCATGTGGATGAAGACCAGCAACACCATCTGGTGGTTGACGTGGACGTGCAAGGACACCAAGCCGCTCCTGTAGTGGCAGTACCAGCTCCAGCACTGCAGAGAGGGCACTGTCTACACCATACCACAACAGGCCACATGCACGTGGCCCTGGCCAGTCTCAGGAGGGACCTGGTTTCAGCAGACATATGTCATCATCAGGGGAGAGTAGCATATCAAGGCTTGTACCTGGATGTGCCCATAGAGCCTCTGGCAGGCACAGTTCTCATGTCCATGGCTAGAGGCGGGGAACTGCACAGCCTGCCAGGTATGGTCTGAAGCTATCCAAGAAACACCTGTATAGGGCAGCCACATGGCAGAACTGTGTGCATGCATACCCACACACAATACAAACACACCTAGGGCAACCCCATAGCTACACACACCACAGCACCATAGCCATATCAGTAACTTACACCACTCACTCACACACATGATGTCAAAGGTATGGCCCACCCAGGTCTCTGGCAAACCAACAACAACACACCATGTGCATATGATACCTGTGCCACATCCCTGTCATCCATAATATTGATGCAGGGACAGGCTAATATGGTTCTAATGCACACAATGACTGTACTACAGTGTACCAATGTACTGCTGTGTAACATGTTGTCAGCAGTAATGTTTCGTGCTTACATGTCAGGTAGTGTAGCTGTCCAGCCATGATGCATTATAGCTGTTAGTAACACTGAGTGATTGTGGTCTCCATAATGTTATCCATTTGTGTTGTAGGTGTACATGTGTCAGCAGGAGGATGGTCTGCTGTCATATCTCACAAGGGGAATGGAACTGTGGTGACACCATGGCTGTGCCATATCCTGGGTATGGTTGAACACGTCACAGGTCTGTATAACAGTTACTGCCTGTGCCACATGGACATATGACCCCCTGGGACATGTATATTCAGCAACCTGAAGTAGATCCCTCCACATACACGCACACTCTTACTTGGCAACACTGGGACTAGACCCCTACCTAGGTATGTAGTGCTACTGATGTGTGTATCTTTAATTGCACACACCACACAGCGTTTAGGATGAGGTGTGTTCCAGGTTACATGTTACATGCAGAACATCCCCAGGCATGTACAGTATGGTAATAGGGGATGTAATGGTTGTATATGGACAATACATAGTGTGGCATACCATCATATACACCTTGACAAACACATAACAGTCAGACACACATACGAGAGACCTGGGCCTATCAGTGATAACTAACTTGTCAGTGTGTCCAATGTGTTACAGGTAGGCTGCACACAGCACATGTATAACTGGGCTGGATAGTGTTATCAGTAAACTGTATGGTTGATGGTGACAGTGATCACCATACAGTGGTACACTGGACATGTACCGGGGGTACCATGGTGTAATGACAGTATACCCAGCACCCACACCCCACTGTGGATATTGTATGCACTGAAACCCATGATGACACTCCGACATACCCACCATCACACATTGACCAGGACTGCAATACAACCCCTTGTCCATCCCAAGAGTCCTACTACAGGGATATATATCTAATGCACATGCCACTAGCATAGTAGGGTGATGCATTACCATGCCTCTCCTATGGGCAGCAACATCACGATCCCTAATACTGTGTAGCAATGCATATTGTAATAGGAGCATGTGGCCTGGGAATTCTGTACCCTACATATATGCACACATGCACACATACACACACTTGCCAGAACTCAGTGAGTATCCCATGCCTATCAACCCATTTATACAACAGTGTTGTGCTGGTACTGCAAGGCACAGGTAGCCCTTAGGGAGAGGAGTGTAAAAAGGTGCATGTAATGTCCGGTACAGCAGCAGCCACATCTAACTATTGCAATGGGTGTTGCAGTGGGTGTGAAGGGCCTTGGGGTATTCCCAAC
>NC_056740.1:312406607-312511607 GCF_019279795.1 Protopterus annectens
GCCACAAACACTGGGCCAATATTAGCATGTTGCTGCGATACCCTCATCCATTTACTGTTGTAACAGGGTTTGTTGTGACATATGTCCTATGAGGGATATGGATATTAAGTCAGTAACTCACATGGCTGTCACCATGTACTGACTGCAATCCTCAGACTATGCTTCTGCAGTTCTAAGATAGGTGAACTGTGAGTAACACAAGATACAGAAGACTCCAAACACTGGCCAGTCTGCAGATAACCCTACAGGTGGGTGTTTCCTCAAACACATAACACTGTAATGACAGGTATTAAATCATGTAGACCAGCCATATCCACACAAACCCTGTTAAACCAACATTACTCCAAATGCAGAAGAGCAACACTTACATTCTGTAGTCATGTCTGGAACATCCCTCTCCTGTTTGTTGGCCTGTCTTCACAGTGTATGTTGTTAGCGGTATATCCCACTACCATCTGTGATGCTGTTTGTCAAACACTGACATGAAGTCTTGCTCACACTGAATGAAAAGGGCCAACACCCACATGATGCTCCTAGTTATAGGAGTGTGTTTCCATTTAATTGGCTATGGGAATGTTACCACAGCTGTCTCACATGCAATCAGCTAGTGGGGGACTGCAATTTGTGCAGAGACCATCATTTGATCATGAGCATCAATTACAAAACACAAGTTGCTGCCTAAGCAAAGCAGGTGTACTTCTCCACATCCACCAAAGAGGGAGTGAGAGAGAGACAGACAGAGACAAAGTAAGACAGGGATGGGGTGGGAGAGTAAAACCTAAGCATGTTTCTGTCATACACTTACCAGTACGAGGTTTCAAACCCCTGCCCAAGTATTGCTATCACATGTCTATGCAGTTATTGAATGCACCACAGAGATTATATGTTGGGGAGTTGTCCAAAGGTATATTCAATGGTGAATGACATCTGAAACAGTGATAAAGGAGGGATAAGGTGGGTGTTGTACACATGCCTGTCCACATGAACAGGTGTCAAGGTCGACACAGCCACACTCTCTCAGGGACTCACACATATTATCACAGTTAGCAGGATCAGGATTAGACTTCCTAACTAGCTAGTTCACCACAATACAGTAAAACTCAGGTATCACATGCACCACAAGGGTTATCAGAATGATATATGGGCAAAGGGCATGCCAGGGTGTCTGACATCAGAAGGCATGATTCAATATTCCAATGGGAGGTGTAGTGAATGGCGTCCAAAACATTATACTCCACACACACACACACACACACACACACACACACACACACACACACACACACACACACACACACACACACGTTGCCTGTACTGACATGCATGGGTGCATTGCTTCACAGGTGTGTAGTGGTTGACTGTGCCGTAAGGCTGTACAAGGCTAGGTAAAGGGTATACCTTGGCATCAGGCCACATGACAATGGTCTACTGTGTGGCTCAGGGGTTTAGTGCCTGGATTGGCCCACACAGGTGGGTATTGTGTTCACCATCCAGTCATCTGGGTTACTGTTGTGGGCTGCCAGTGCTGTGTAATGCTTGCCATGTATGTGTTCTATAGTCCATGACATGGATGGTGTCTGGGATGTGGACACGTCCCACATGCATGTTCTGTGACATGTGGAAATGTACCTGGGGTGTCTGGGGCATGTTGCGTACACAGATTGTTATCATCAGATGTGCCATTCCTGGCCTCATGTGGTGAGAACTGGCAATGGACACCAGGTTGACTCTGCCCATACATTGACAGCATGGTACAAGTATTCTCTGGTGTCAGTGGCATATGTCCATACAGGACACGTGTATAAGGCATGGTATGTCCTTTGTGGGTTACATTTGCTGGCTCTACAGTTGTTGCAGGCATCCAGTGGGGAACATAGTGAAGGAGCACTGTATGCAATTATGTGCCTATTGTAGGGATGGGACATGATGCCATGCCCTCTCTAGTACACTGAAATCACACCATGGTTACTATCTGTGGGCTACTATGAGACATGGGTTGGGTAATACAAGGGTTGTCTATATTGTTCGCCAGGCCTTGATGTCACATGTTGTAGGGTTATGGATTGTCTACCCCAGCCGATCTGTGTTTGACATCTGTTATCCTTGTAAGGTGGACATTGTGACATATAATAGGCCCACCATATAAGAAATTTGCAAAACCCACTCCACAATGAGTCCAGTTGTTACACACTCACAGCTACCGCCACACAGGATACAAATGACAAACCCACACACCAAGTCTCACAGTTGCCATGTCTGGGATTAGAACTCCTACCTAACTAATACATCACACTACAGCATTACACAGTTATAGCATGTGCCACAGAGATTATTGTGCTACTCATTCCCCAAAGGTGTATTTCAAAGTGAATGACATCAGCAGGCTTGCCAAAGTAGGGCAATGGGGTTTGCAGTGACTGTGAATGGCCTCAAAAGCATTGCTCTCTACATAAACACTTGCTATGTCTGGGAATAGAACTCCTACCTAACTAGTATATCATACTACAGCATTATGCAGTTATAGGACACACCGTAGAGATTATTGTGCTACGACTTCCCCAAAAGTGTATTCAAAGTGAATGACATCAGCAGGCTTGCCAAAGTAGGGCAATGGAAGATGTAGTGACTGTGAATGGCCTCAAACATATTGCTCCCTACACAGACAAACTTTTACACTTGCCATGTCTGGGAATAGAACTCCTACCTAACTAGTATATCACACTACAGCATTACACGTTATAGAATGCACCATGGAGATTTCTGGGCTGCCCATTTCCCAAAGGTGTATTTCAAAGGGAATGACATCAGCAACCTTGCCAAGGTTAGGCAATGGAAAGTGAAGTTCATAGGTTCATAGGTTGATACTAGGCTATCAGCCCTAGGGCCTATACATGCCTAGACATGACAATTCCCTGGCTATGTCTTCCCACAATATTTACTTCCCTGGACCCCTGTCTAGCAGGGCAGCTGACATGATCCCTGGGGTCAATTTCCTATCTCCCATCCAATCGTCCAGGTTCCTTTTAAAGAGGGCCAAAGAGGCACTCTACTTGACATGTATGACCAGTCTATTCCAGAGTCTGGGGAGTCTCTGGGTCAGGAACACATCCTTCCAGCATGTATTGTTCATTGTGATGACAAGATTTGGATCCCTGGAGCATGTGGCTGTGATGGTTTAAAATTCTTTAAGTGTAGCATGTCCAACAGCTGTGAGTTTGACATGGCATGGTATGTTAAGCAGGGATCGCCTCTGAGAACACAATACGTGGAAGAGTATAGCTGGATGATTTTCAGGCGTCAGCATAGGGCATCCGGTTTAGGCCTGTGATTCATTTTGTGAGGTATGTCTGCAGCCTCTCTAGTTGTTGCAGATGTCTTGTGAGGTACATATGTAACAGGCCATTGCAGTCTGTACTGGGTCTACTGAGAGATGACTAGAGTGGGACAATGGCCTCCTTTTCCTGGATGTAAAGCCCTTAGTGGGAGGTGTGCCACATAGGTGGGTTTCCTGACTGTTGTGGTAATGTGGTTTTCAAAGGTGAGACCACTGTCCACCTGTGTCCCTAAGTCTATCACACTTTACACATTTAGTGTACTGCCACCTATGTGGTACTTCACAGGTACATGTCCCTTCCCAAAGGGGATGACTATATATTTCTTGGCATTGATTTTGAGGCCATGGCTCAGACACCAAGCATGTCTTTCTGTAAAGCCCTTCTGTTGGACTGTGCTTCAGAGCAGTAGATGCCAAACAAGGGTGGTATCAGGACTGAACCCTAAGGTACTCCAATTGTCACTTGTCTGGGGCTGGGGTTGATATTACCTACATTTACGGTGTATGTTCTGTCAGTACAGCAGTTGGCAGCCTATCTGGTGATATAAGCATTAATGGCCAGCTTGATACATTTATCTATAATTCCAGGCTGGGGGATGTTGTTGAAGGCCTTGGCAAAGTCTGGATAGGCTGTGTGAACCACCTTACCCTTGTCCACAGCTCTGGAGACAGATTCACAGTTGTCAGTCAGGTTGAAGTGACATGATTGGCCCTTCACAAACCCAACCTGGTTAGGGTCCAGTGCTTGCAGGTTGCCAATGTCTTTGTTTTAATTTCCATGATAATACATTCCATGGCTTTGCAGATCAGGCAAATCATACTACTGAGGCTGTAGTTCCCAGGATCCAAGGTGGATCCCCCCTTGTAGACTGAGATAACTGTAGCTGTGCACCACATAGTTGGCATGAAGCCTGAGGTGTGGCTATTATTAAACATGGCATGTAGGTGTGGTGCCAGTTCAGTTTGTACCTCCTGTAGTACACAGCTTGGGATGTTGACTGGTCCCATGGCTGTTGTTGTCATAGCTCTGGAGAGTGTGGTTTTACTTATGTGACCATTATTACATGAATATGGCTATCTTTCTGTGTTGAGGTGGGCCCTTTGGGGGTTGGGAGGGGGTGCAGTTGGCACTGAATCGATCTGCCAGGATATTGGCAATATCCCTGGGGGCAGTATATTTAATACCATTTTGTTGTAGCTCAGAGCAGTTCTGACCATTGCCATTTAGATTCTTCACATAGCTATGGAACAGCTTGCAGTTGTTTTTGACATCTTTGGCTAGATTGTGCTCGTAACTAGCTTTGATGGATGTTATGAGGGTTCTCTGCTTCTTACTGTAGCTGGTAAGGGAGTATTTTGCATCATGAAAAGTCCCCCATTTCTGCAACAGTTTCCTCCTTTTGTTGTACAGTATGTTTATGGCAGGGGGCCACCACATTTCGCTTCCTTTTATTGGTGAGAAGGGTCTTGGTTCTATATTGGATGGCACAATTCATGCACGAGTGGATGTGCTCATACAGTGCCTTCATGTATGATTCAGCAGTCATCCTTTCAGTTCCCATCTGCATGGGTGTCATGATGTTAGTCGCGTCTGACAATGTGTAGCATGACACTGGGTTTGGATATGTGTGTTACGAAGGTTTCCTTACTGGGGTGTGGGGGAGGGATGTTGATGTTAAGGGTGATTAGCTCATGGGCAGACCTGACCACCGATGGGGTGACCATAGGTGTGGAGCATTGATTTCCCATGTTGGTAATGACCAGGTCTAGGATATTTGAGCCCCTGGTGGGACTATGGGTTACTTGATCCAGGGCATTGGGAATTATGACTTCCAAGAACCGTTGGGCACACGTGTTGGTACACAAGTAGTTTTCTCAGGTAATGGCAGGGTATTGTAAGTCAGCCAGTATTAGGGTGTTTGCTTGTATCATAATATTTCACAGTATGCTTCAAAAGCTGTAGTAGGTATCATGGGTCATGGTGGGGGATTTGTAGCAAGCTATAAAATTTGGAATGCAGTCTAACCTACTGTTAATTACACCGGGGGTATTTCAGACACATTCTGTTGGGCAAGTAGCCTGGTGGTGTGAATATCCTTGGTGATTATGGACAGTCCTCCACCTTTATTGTTTTGTTTCTGGTTTGGTGGCCAACAGGTGTGGTGAGAGCTGTACTTGGTATTGCAGGGGTGCTTTCTGGAGCCTTGGATCAGGTCTCTGTTACTACACAGTTATCGATGTTCTCCACTTTTAGGTGTGTGTAGTGACTGTGAATAGCCAAAGAAACATTGATCCCTACACACACACACACACACACACACACACACACACACACACACACACACACACACACAGTTTCACAGTTGCCATGTCTGGGATTAAAACTCCTACCTACCTAGTATATCACACTACAGCATTACACAGTTATAGCACATGCCACGGAGATTGCTGAGCTTCTTCTTCCCCAAAGGTGTATTTCAAAGTGGATGACATCAGCAGCTCTGCCAAAGTAGGGCATCTGAAATAGTAGTGAGTGTGACTGGCCTAAAAAGCATTGATCCTTACACAGACAAACACACACACACACACACACACACACACACACACACACACACACACACACACACACACACACACACACATTTGCCACATCTGGGATTAGAACTCTTACCTAACTAGTACATCACACTACAGCATTACGCAGTTAGAGGATGCACACAGAGTTGCCACTTCTGGGATTAGAACTCCTTCCTAACTAGTACATCACATTGCAGCATTATGCAGTTATAGGATGTGCCACAATGATTACGGGGCTACTACTTCCCCAAAGGTGTATTTCAAGGTGAAGACATCAGCAGGCTTGCCATAGTAGGGCAATGGAGAGTGCAGTGTGTGTGCATGGACCATAACCCATTCATCTAGAGGCAGACACACAACACTCAGGCACACACAGGTTTATATTCCACAGGTACGTGCATACAACTGCTAGATGACTACTGACTTGTACAGTGATGTTACACAGTTAGCACAAGCACCACAGACACTATAGTGCTGAGGGATACCAGAGGCAAATGTCTATGGTGATTGACATTTGCATATCATGTGGTTTTAGCCAATTGGATGTGTGCTGGGTGGGACAGGCCTCATGATGGGAGGCTCTTTGTCACTGTCACTCTCTTCCACACATCTATGTATGTGTATTTTTGGCCTATTATAGTGTGTTGTCTTTGGATATATGTGTGTATTCATATCCAATGTGTGTGCAAAGCATGACTGGTGTGTACTGAGGAGTGTATGCACTAACATCTGCGACTGTCAGATATGTATGGTCCACTGCTGTTGCCAGACATGGGCTTCATTTATTTAAGTGTGTGAGCATGCCCAGTATGACCTTTCAGTATTTTGTTGTCTGACATGGCCTTCATTTCTCTAAGTGTGGGAGTACGCCCAGTATGACCTTCTGTATTGAATGTGTGAATCCATTCCAGGTAGATTATACTCCAGTGTAGACTTTTGTGTTCTACACCTACAGCTAGCAACCTGTTTCTGTGGTATATCTGTAGATCGGTTGACAATATGGGCTCAAAATGGACAAAGTATAGTGGGTTACTGTAGGTAATTGTATCTGTGCTGCTTCTGCTACATGGTCTTGGTGTTAGCAGAGATATTCAGATATATGTACTGTTTTACACTGTGATGTTTTATGTCATCAAGTACTGTCAGGTATACATATTTGCTTGCAGTGATGTCCTGGGGAACACAGGGTGAATGCAGCTTTGTCCAGTATTGTGGTCAGCAGCCTACATATTCTCGCACAGTCATGCCATTCTGGAGGGGAAGCTGCAGACACTTGCTGCTGGGTCTGTGTAAATGGTTCAGCATCTTGGTACAATGGTGGCTGAGAATCCCATGTTTGTACATCCATTGCTGTAACAGTATGGCCATATCCTGCTGTGGCCATACCTCACAGCTGTACAGATTTACACAGGTTACTCAGAGGCAGGGGTCATAATTATGGACATTACCATTTCACATTGTGGTTTATGAGCAGGTTTGTAGCCACCTATTCTTGTGTTTGCAGCCAGGGATAGTATCTGCACATGGCTGAATTTTGGACTTCACACTCTCCATGCCGCCCATGCTCCTACCCCCCTATTATTCTATCCTCTTCCAAACATGCAAACATTATCTGATATATTCCCTATAGTTATCACCTCATCCCAGCAGTAATTTGGTGTTGATCCACAGTTCATGCAGTAGGACATGGTGGACATGTTACTGAGATTTGTCCACATGGCCTTGCATATGGGTTCTGTGGACTGTGTTATGTTGTTATTTGGGAGTCCATGACATAACATACATTGGCAGTACGGGTGAGACACAGGCCTTTGGCAGAGGATCGTAGGCCATTTGGTAGTGATGCAGGCCAGCTGTAGCAGGCTGTTGCATTCTGTCACTCCTACAGTCCCAGACTGCAATATACTATATTTCCCTGGGGTGACAGGGTAGGTGTGCAAGGTGTTCATGCCAATACTTTCTGTCATTATTGATCCAGTGGTGTGGATCCTGGCAGGTTCCTGCTTACAGCTAGGGACACACCTGCATGAGACACCTGTTCTGCATGATGCTTTCTTTAGCTATTGTCATACAGAGGTGGGGGTCATATTGTACTCATTCTTAAAATCAGGGATAAGACCGGAGAAGTACCTGTGAGTGGTGGTGTGATGAGCTAGGTGCATGTGTGCTATGGACACTACTTGCATCTCACTCACAGGTATGCATGGGGCATTCCACTTATGCTGGCTTGTGCAGGGACATCAGCTGTTTCTCAATACTTCATACCTATGACCTTTGTGGTCTGCCAGTGTTTGGCCAGACAACATTGGTATTCCCTACTACAAGCCCAAATAATGTGCTGCTAACCTGTATGTATAATTCCAAGGGTGTGTCCATTTGACAGTTACATATTATACACTGTCTGTCGGGGTATTTCCCCCTGTGTACTGCTTGTATGTCTGGGCCCACATACATGCCATGTCCACCTATCAGATGGTGACACATATTACTTCCAAACATTTACTATGGCTTACTGCTGAAATGTGTTTTGCTGGGAAGCATTGTTTTTGGCACTGCAGTTGTGAGAACTTGGCCCTGTCATTGGCAGTACTGGCCAAGGACCACCAGGACAAACCTCACCATGCATACATACTGACCACTCTCACACAATATATGACACACACCAACCTAACGCACACAGCCCTGCATATTTTACACATGCTACAATCTATCCTGCTACCTTGGCCAGCTCAGGTAATCTGTGCTCCACAGTTATACCTACACATACATGTTACTACATTTCTACATAGGATTAGGGGGGCACACCTTACTGTTACTACATTTCTACATATGATTGGGGGGCACACCTGACTGTTGCTACATTTCTACATAGGATTGGGGGGCACACCTGACTGTTACTACATTTCTACATAGAATTGGGGGGGGCACACCTGAATGTTACTACATTTCTACATAGGATTGGGGGGGCACACCTGACTGTTACTACATTTCTACATAGGATTGAGGGGCACACCTGACACTTGTACATATTTGCTATGACAGTACTGGTATTTCAGGTACTCAATTTCATTCTGTATTCTGACCTATCATGCTGACTAGAGGCATATCAGTGTACTACAGGTCTTAGGTTTGATTGACCTACATTTCAGTTTCTGACTTCTTACCCTTCAGAATTAACATCCCACTGCCTGACCTGTTGTAGTCTGTCTGTGTAGGTCTGGGGAAGATGTTCTCCATAGCCATCACTCAGTGGCTTTAGCACAGCCTTTGTTTGTGTTTGTCTACACCTGTCCTGCTGGCTGAGACTGTTGTTGGGTATGTGAGCCTCCCTGACTGGCATGTGTGCGTTCTAGGGACACATGTGGCCCAGCACATTTCCTGCAGTGAATTTTGTCACCTTGTCTAGTACTGGCTACTATGGTGACACCAGAATTTGTTACAGATCTCATGATGCCACTATAGGTGTCTAATATCTGCTCACCTGCCAACTATGCTATTTCTCCTTGATTACCCTCCTACTGCTGTTTTTCCTTCCCATTGCCTTCCTGTTTAAGCCCCTAGGAGTGCTGTGCAAACATAGTGCTCAGATGTGCATGGAGCTGCTATTTCCTTGTTTACATTTTTTTTTTCATTTAAAACACGGTGCACGGTGCACACACACATGCTTAGGCAATGTAAAGAGTGCTAGGCAGCCTTAGACACACCCCTTTGCTTAGCTCTGCTAAGCTAAGGGCAAACCCGAGCCACAGGGCTTCAATAAGCTTACAGCATGCCAGACACACCACTCAATGATGTCATCTAGCTCTTAGGCTTGCACTATGGTCTTCCTGCACTGACACAGTTGGGTGCAGGCTAGCCATGACGGGTGATCTAGGATTCAGTATCATTCCCCTCATTTGCATAGGCTTGCCTGCTAATGCCTAGTTACAAGTCCCACACTGAGTCTTCCCCCTTAGTAACCACTGTTCACTGTCCATGTTGTCTTCTGCCTGCCATTGAGTATAATGGCAAAATTGTGATTTTGGATTAAATGCTTATTTCAAGTTTTTTTTTTTTTTTTTTTTTGGCCCAATCCCATTTGCACGCTGCTGCCCTACACTTAAACACCTGAAATCAGCTAAAAAAATAAAAGTAATTTTTTTTTTGCAACTGTTTTCCATGCCAATGGCCATATATTTGGCCATTGGCATGGTTTCCACATTATATACACCCTTTATTTGGAGCTGTCATGGCTCCATTTTGTAGTTTGCAGAAATGTGCTTGGTTACTAACAGTACATTTCTGCAGACTACACTAGTCCTACATAGCCAGCTGCCAGCTTCCTGGATCACAAATTCATCTCATTTGCATGGTTTTCACCTGCAAATGGGGTAATTTGCATACAGGAGCTGTGTCCATGCAGGAATAGTGCAGGAGCGCTCATGCGCATCCTGGGAGCTCATTCCTGGATTGCACGGCAACCATATTGCCTCCAGCAGCTCCTGCACTATTCCTGCATGCCGTGCAGACCTTGCTGAATCCTGGGGTCAGTCTTTTAAAGTCATTATGAAACTTAACAATGAGAGCATCATGATCAGACATAGGACATGGGAGTATAGTGAAATATGAGGTTTTTTTAGTATAAATCATGAGAAACCAAGAAATCTATGATGTTGATATGAAAACTTTAAGGAGCTTTTGTCAAGTAGGTTAAGAGACTCAATCCATCTTTTAAGAATTTTTGCTGTGGAGGTGAGTCTTAGCATCCTCTATTAGTAGTATCAGAATTATTTAGAATACAATTAAAGTCACCTCCTAATATTAAATTACTATATAGATATTTGTAATAAAATCTATATGTTTTTTAGCACTCTTTACTCCCATGCCAGGAAACCAATAGAGATTGACCAATGTCCAAATTCTATTATTGAATTTTATAATAACAAGAGAGAGAATTCCATCTAGGTCCTCATATTTATACATTATTTGTGGATTAATAATATTTTTTCCAAAGAATCATTACCCCCTTAGTCTTGGTTTTATAAGAGGAATGAGCAAGGGTTAAGTAATTGCTAGGATTCCAAATATCCCTTTCAGCTATTTTAAAATTGGTTTCTTGAAGGAAGACTACTTGCATTTTTTTAATATTCAGATATCTTATCAGATTTGATCTTCTATTTCTATTATTTAAACCATTAGTATTTAAAGATAATAAAATTAATTCTATAACTATATATAAAAGGATTTAAGATGTCTATTTATATTTATTACTGAATACCAAGAACTCTCTCCCTTACATATTGATGAATAAATACATAAAGAGATAACTAATATAAATAAAGTATATTTTTTACAGTTAGGAAATGAAAGGTTATTGAATCAGGCCTAACATAATGAAAAAAAATAATATGAAGCATTATAACAATGTAACTATAAAATTTCAACATCAAACATGGAATTATCAAAATTCCTAGTCTAATAGATGAAAAAAACTCTACAAGATTATCTTTCATAACTAACAAACTATGCCAAGAGGAGCTTTATAAGTAAGATATGTATGAAGACTATATTAAATGAATAATTTAATTTTAAAGATACTACTCTATCAAGTCAAGAAAGAGACTGACAAAGGACAAATAAAAAAATGAAAAAATTAAATCTAAAAAAGAGTGGACCTCTTAAACATCTTCTTAATGTATTTCAGAGATAATAATTAATTTTGGAGATTAAGAATTTTTATTACTATAACTTATAATTACAAAGATTAGTTAGACATAAGTAGCATTTCTGGTAAATTTTGGCATCAAGATGATAAATAATTGCATTAACTTCACACATTTAACATCATAGCTTTCAAAAACTTTAATTATTCAACCAGCAGTTAACTTAATTGCATTGTATATTAATAACATTAACATATGTGCCTGTATTAAATCCAACAGAGAGAATGCAGAATATATAATGGTAAAATACTGTTATGCAGCTCTTTGAAAACACACAGATAAAGAAATGAAAATCAGAGCTAGATAACTTCTTAAATTTCAACTCAAAACTAAAAGGAACAATACTGCAATCCATCTTCACCTAATATGTCCCAAGGAATGTAATGTCTTATTGCTACACATAATTTATTTACTAAAAAATACAATTGATGATAAAAAGAGAACAGAAGATCTGAACAAAAAATATCTACATATTTTATCTCATAAAACAAATATGGCATTGGAAAGATTAAAATTGAATTCCTGCTCCTCATCAGCAAAACATATGCATAACTTGTCAATGAAAATGCATTCTAAATCTAACAATATTATTAAAATATTACATGAAGGTAAAAAAAGAAAGTACCTGAAATTGGAGATATTCTTGATGCTTTAAAACATCATTATACAGAGCAAAATAAATCTAGAAATCTACAAGTCAATCATTCAAGACTAGATTTACCTTTTCCTAATATTAAAAAATTCCAGAAAATTTAAAAAATAATCTTCAATCAAAAATCTTATATAAAGAAGTTATAGATAAAATTAAGAATTTTAAACGTAATAAATCTCCAGATATTGATGGTATTTTTATAGAAATAAGCATTTTCTTCCTCTATTACTTCCTTTTTCACTTTAATAGAAATTCAATCACAAATTAATGTTCCTCCTTCTTGTAAATATTATAGGTTCATAGGTTCATACTAGGCTATCTGCCCTGGGGCAATTATAAGCCTAGCCCGATTCTGTATGGCTTACGCCACCCCTTGATTTGAGTATACTGTGCCCTTTTTAAGGTTTAGTTTACTGTGCCTCTGTCTAATAGTGACACTGGAGTAATCCCTGGGACAAACCTACGATCCCCCATCCACCTATTGAGATTCTTCTTGAAGAGATTCAGTGAGGTGCTCTGCCTCACATGAACTAGAATTCTATTCCAGAGCGAAGGGAGCCTCTGGGTTATGAACCTGTCCCTCCAGCAAGTTCTATTTATTTCTGTGCTGAGGTTCAAGTCCCTCGAGCATGTGGCTCTAAGGGATTTAGATTTACTGAGGTGGAGCATGTCCATTAATTCTGGATTTGACATAGCTTTGTATGTCAGGCATAGATCGCCTCGGAGTAGGCGGTATGCAACTGAGTAGAGCTGGAGTTTTTTAACCGAGCAGCATATGGCATCTGTTTGAGACCCTTGATCCTCTTGGTGAGATACTTTTGGGGTCTTTCTAATTGCTGCAGGTGTCGGGTAAGGTACATCCCAAAAGGGGCATTGTATTCTATGATGGGCCTGATGAGGGATGAATAAAGGGGCACGATTACCTCTCTTGATCTAGATGTGAAACCCTTCATGATGAGGTGGGCTATGTAGAAGGTCTTTCTAACCACTTTGGCAATGTGGTTTTCAAAGGAGAGATTGCTATCAACTTGGGTCCCCAGGTCCCTAATAACTTTCTCTGTACTTAATGGGTTTCCGCTTATGTGGTAATTTGTGGGCACATTGTTTTTTTCAAAGGGTATGACTATACATTTTTTGGCATTTATCTTTAAACCATGGTGCTGGCACCAGTTATCTGTCTCTGTGAGACCCTTTTGAAGGATGTTTGTGTCAGCTGGAGAGTTGATTATGGCGCCCAGTTTGCAGTCGTCTGCGAACTTGGTGAGCCATAGTCCTCCCATGTTTGCCTGTACCTCGGAAAAGTATATACCGAACAAGAGTGGTCCCAGGACAGATCCCTGTGGGACACCACTTGTGACTGGTTTCGAGTCTGACATGGCTCCAGCAACTCTCACTCTGTGGGTTCTGTCTTTGAGCCAGTTTGCGACCCATCTTGTGACATATTCATTAATTACTCCTATTTTAAAAGATAATAAAGATCCCCAAGTATGTAGTTCTTATAGTCTTATAGATCAATTTTTCTTCTAAATAATGATTATAAGCTTTTTATGCCCATCTTTGCTGATAGAATAAAATCTACATTACCTCTCACAATTAATGAAGATCAATCAGGATTTATTTATAACAGACATACACATGATAACATTAGAAGACAGCGGTCCAGGGAAGTAAATACTGTGGGAAAAAATAGCCAGGGAATTGTTATGGCTAGGCTTGTATAGGCCCTAGGGCCGATAGCCTAGCTACAACCTATGGACCTATGGATATTAACTCTCATTCAATTCTTGAATAGAGGAAATGAAGAAACCCTGATAATTGGCTTGGACATTGAAAAGACTTCTGACTCTTTAAACTGGGATTATTTATTTAAAGTTCTGGATCTTTTTGATTTTCCTTCTTTTATTTCGCTTTTAAATGTATTTATAAACATAGCTTATGTTATAGCAGGCCCTTTTACTTCGGAACCTATTCCTTTAACTAACTGTACTAAACAAGGTTGCCCTATGTCTCTTATTCTGTTTGTATTGAGATCTTTGCTATATTGATAAGAAAAAATCGAAAAATTAACTATATTGATATAAATAATCAATACTTGTCTAAAATTATGTTATTTGTGGATGATATTTTGCTAACATTATCTAAGTCAGAAGTAATTCTACCAGAGTCAGAATCTTTAATACAGAATTTTCAAGTACGTTATGGTCTACAGTTTAATAAACTAAAATCTAAGAGGTTGTTACTAAACAAAAAGGAAAAGGCACAAATTTGTAAAAGTCACCTTATTGGACAACAAACAAATTCTCTTGATTATTTGGGTATTGTTTTATGTAACACCATAGAGAAGATAATGGCAACCAATCATAATAATATCATAAATATAATAAAAAGTTACACAGATACATGGATAGTTATCTCTTTTTTTAATTTCTGCAAGTCTTTTGGGTTTCTAATACCATGACAGGAATGGACCCCATTCCTAAGTCAAAGTACAATTAAAGGTCATGAAATTAGTATTGCTTCAATCTTTGATGTCAGCCAGTAGTGCTCTTCACAGCACCCACAATGTGCCCAGTAATGACTCCTTCTGCAGTTTGTATGGAGTTACATGTATTGGTAGCATATTTAAATATGACTGCAAATTATTTTTTATAAGACCCATTGCTCCTACTACTATTGGAACTGTCTGGGTATCTTTCTTCCACATTGCTCTCGTTTCTGCCTGTAGATCCTGACATTTTATGACTTTGTGTCTCTCTGTACGCAAGACTCTGTAGTCACTGAGTGTGGCAATTTCAGTTATCAGTGTTACTCTTCTCTTCTTTTCTTGGACCACTATATCCGGTTTTCTAGCATCTATCTTTTGAACTGTTGATAATGGATGATCACATCTGATGTAGACTTCTTCATTTTCTATGGTGCTTTATGGTTCATGTTTCCAGTGTTTTTCAACCACTTCAACACCATCATATTTGCACAATCCCCAGTGCAACAGTCTTGCTGTATTATTATACCTTTCAGTATACAGTCCTTCTGCCATTAATATGTCACAACCAGCAATGAGGTGTGCAACTATTTACAATTCAGATTTGCAACACCTACATTTGTCTGTTTCTCCCACATGTTCAATGGACTTTATAAACCAATGTGTACGCAGCCCACTATTTTGGGTCACCAATATTAACCCTTCATCTCTTGGTTTGAATTTATCTCTCCTTAACCATTTCTGTGTTTGTTCCTAATCAACATGAGGTTCTTCCAGAAGTTTTCTATACTTGCAACTATATGTATGCTTTTTCCACATTTCTTGCCTTCTTGTCTGATCCTTCACCTTGCATTCTTTCTTTTGTTTTTTGACACATTCAGTTGCTGCCTGATTTTTATCTACTTCTGGTTTGATTTCCATTCCTGCTTGATGCTGATATACTTTTGCTAAATTAAGCAGAGAAGTCATATTAGATTTATTCTCCTTATGTTTCAAAACTTTCACTACATATGGGTCTTGTGAGGTCAGCAGATATGTGTGGAGTCCCACAATTGCAGATCTATACAAGTAATCAGTTTCAAGGAGGCCCATTTCTCCTTGAGAATGAGGAATGTATAATCTTGGTATGCACTGATTTTTATAAATCATTTGGTGAGCATCCTTCTTGTTTTCCTATCTAATCTATCCAACACATTTTGGGGCCAGTCAATCACTCCAAAACTGGAAGTTAGGAGAGGAAGAGCAAATTGGTTTATAACTTGAATTTTGTTCTTAGATGTCAGTGCTGTTTTCAGGATTAATTTAAGTTTTCTGAAGTATTCCTTGCTAAGTTTTATTCATATTTGTTCATGTTTTATTGTTGATTCTTCATCGATTCCCAAATACTTATACACTCTTTCTTGCTCAAGTTCTTTTATATCACATTCTTGTCCCAAACTGATGTTTTCCTTGTGTTGCAGTTTTACTACTTTAAAGGCTGCTGTTGCACATTTATCAAGGCCAAATGACATTTTTATATCATCTGAAAAAGTTTTGACAAATTGCAGTTGTGCTTTCAGTTCCTCATCTGATGAGCTATACAGTTTTAAATCACTGACAAAGAGAAGGTGAAAAGTCTTTACACTTTGTTGTTTTCTGGCATCATTCTAAATTATAGCCATGGCCCTAGTTGTTGACTAAACAGCTTAATGAATTAAGGGCAAGGCAGAATAGTAATGATGACAGAGAGTCACCTTGAAATATCCCCCTTTGAATTTTTATTCCTGGGATAACAATTTGCCCTTTATCATGGCTTAATTGCAAAGTGGTCTGCCACTGTTTCATGGTCACTGTAATGTAGTCGATCAGTGTACATTTTTAACTGCTCTTTTATCCATGAATGAGGGATACTATCAAATGTTTATTTGTAGTCAATCCATGCCATACTTAGATTCTACCCCTTTTTACAGTTCTCCACTATAACTTTATCTAACAACAAATGGTCCTTTGTTCCATATGACTTTCTTTTATTGCCCTTCTGTTCTACTGCCATAATTGAGTTTTTTTCTAAATGACTATAAACTCTGTCAACATCAATTCCTGTGTATAGTTTATATGTCGTTGGAAGGCAGGTTATTGGTCTATATTTTTAGGGTAGCTTGTGGGTTCACTCTTAAGTAGGAGCATTGTTTTGCCTGTTATTAGCCAGATTAGTGTCTGTTCTGGGTGCACATATAAATAGTTCTTACTTATAGCTAAGACTTCGTGAAAAGATGTTAATACTTTTAACCAGAAGTTAGGCACTGCATCTGGGCCTGGGCTTTTCCAATTAGAGGCTTTTCTTAACTTTGTTTCAATCTATATAGCTGTTACTTCACCCCAGTTCATATCCTGTACTTTAACCTTCATATTCTTTCTTTTACTTCTTCTATCCATTTAGCATCTTTGTTATGTTCCACAGGATCTTCATAGATACTTCTCTAAAATGTATCTGTCTTCTTTTTTGGCAGTCTTTCAGTTCCTTTTACCTTATTTCCCAGTTCTATATAAAACCTTTTATCTCCTTTGAGGATAGATTACTGTTAATAAAAATGATTCTTCTTCCCAAAATATTATATATAGCTCATACTTTTTTATTTCACATGAAAGTCATTTCATCAAGGATATAAATAAACTTTTATTAAATTTTCTCTGGTCCCCTAATTGAAATAGAATTGCTTTTTTTACATCATATTAGACCATGGGATTAGGGAGGGATACATTTTCCACATATTGAAACTTATATCAAAGCCTCAATATTTAAGGTAATTTTGAATTGGATCTATCTAAATTATATATCTAATTGGAAGTCATTACATTTAACCATCCTAGTAAATGAAAATAATTTCTTAACTAACCTTTCCTTAAATAATCAGTTTAACAAATTTTTGTTATTTCTTTGTTACATCACACAATACAATATCTCTAATCCTATTTAATTCTATAAACTTAATTTTTAATAATTTCAGGACATTTATTAATGCTAATGTTGACATTAAAATTTGGATTGAACTTTTAATATACTTTAGTATTATGAAAAATGTTTCTGACAAGATACGCAGAAATATATTTTCTTCTTGGGAAGCAAAAAAACTCATTTGTTGGCACCACTGTATTAAAGACCTTAAAGTAGTAGATATACAGCAACTTATGAATGACTTTAAGTTATCATTTCAAGATTGGCTATTTTTACAAAGCATAATAGTTTATTCTCAAGATATTTGCAAAACGCCTATTAACTCCTCCTTTAAAGATAAACCTAAATTAATAACATACCTATATGAAATCTTATATAACAATTCCAGTATACAAAATATCACTCCAAAATTATATGAAATTTTAATAAATTACAAAACAAAACAAAACCACAACAAAAATGTTGGCATCATATTACTATGGGACATATGCTTTGTTTATCTCAAGAATATAAATCTAAGCCAATCCGGTGGTCCCCTGCCATTAATAAACTCTATAATAGAAGAAAGAAACTCTTGCAGAAAAAGGTGAAGTCCCAAGACTGGAAAAACTCCCTTATTAGCCTCAAGAAAAAGTTGTGATCCCTCATCAAAACCTCTAAAGCCAGCTATGAAGGCAAAATTGAGGCAGACACTAAAAACAACCACAAAGCCTTCTATTGTTATATCAAGAAGCTCCATGGCAATACCCAGTTTTGCTCTGAGTCACTGCACAATGGTACCTCCTATACTGAGCCAACAGATATTGCCAACATACTGGCTGACAGAGTCAGTGCCAAATTTACTCCTCTCTACCCACCTAAAGGACCAATCACAATACTGGGGAATGCCAGGCACCCAGCATTACTGCAGCACAGGTTAAAACTGCATTGTCCAAGGCCAAGAATACAGCTTCCATGGAACCCAACAATATCCCTGGATGTGTTCTCCATGAACTACAAAGTGAACTGGCACCACATTTGTGTGTCCTGTTCAATCACAGCCTCACCTCAGGCTTTGTCCCTACCAAATGACACACTGCTACAGTCATCCCTCTCCATAAAGGGGGAGTGACTACAGACCCTGGGAATTATTGCCCCATTAGCCTGACAAGTCTGATATGTAAGGCTATGGAGCGCATATCATGGACTTAATTAACAAGGATATAGGGAATCTCCAAACTCTAGATCCCACTCAATTTGGCTTTGTGAAAGGTAGATCATGCCTGCTCAATCTGGTTGATTTCTTTGAGACAGTCACCAGAACTGTGGATGAGGGCAAGGCAGTTCATACTGCCTACCTTGATCTGGCCAAGGACTTTGATACCATTTCCCACTAAGGAATTATTGATAAACTCACCAAACTAGGCATCAACCCCTATATCACTAGGTGGGTTGCAAATTGGCTCACAGATAGAACCCACAGTGTAAAAGTAGCAGACTCCAAGTCAGACTGCTGACCAGTCACTAGTGTTTGGCATCTACTTCACAGAGGTCCAGGCCAACATGGAGGTACTCTGGCTGATCAAGTTTGCAGATGACTGCAAGCTGGGAGCCATTATTAACTCCCCAAGTGATGTAGACATTCTATAGAAAGGCCTCACTGAGACCAATGACTGGTGTTGAAACCATGGCCTTAAGCTTAATTCCAAAAATATGCGTCATCATCCTCTTTTGGAAAAACTTATTTCCCACTAATTACCACATCAATGGGAGCCCACTGAACACTGAAGGCATTATAAGAGATCAGGGAACACAGGTTGACAGCAACCTCTCCTTCAACCACCACATTGCCAATGTGGTCGGAAAGTCCTTTTATGTGGTACATCTCATTACCAAGCGTTTTGCATCCAGGAAGAAAGAGGTCATCATCTCTCTCTGCTCTTCCCTCATTAAGCCAATCATCGAGTATAATGCCTCATTTGGCATGTACCTCACTAGACACATGAAACAGCTGGAAAGGTCACAAAAGTACCTCACAAAGAGGATCCTAGGGATTAAACACTTGTCCTACATGGACAGACTCAAAAAACTCCAGCTATTCTCTGTCTCAAATCGTCTACTAAGAGACGATCTCTGCTTGACTTACAAAGCCATGTCTAACCCAGCTCTGTTAGAAATGCTACATCTAAAGAAATTTGAGTCCCTCAGCACCACATGCTCCAGAGACCTCAACCTCATTACCGCAATCAACAGAACATGCTGGAGAGACAGGTTCATAACCCAGAGACTGCCCATGCTCTGGAATAGACTTCCCATACATGTCAAGCAGAGCACATCATTGGCCCTTTTCAAGAGAAATGTTGAGTGGATGGGAAATAGAAAGTACATCCCAAGAATCACTCCAGTGGCTCTACTTGATAGAGGCACTGGGAACTAACATCTGGTGGCACGATGCCAGGATACTTCTATGGGCTAGGCTTGTAAAGGCTCCTGGGCCATTAGCCTAGTACACACTTATGAACCTATGAACCTATAATATTTTATAATCTGTCAAATTTACATCATGGTCACAATACAGGAGCATATTCACTTGGAAATTTTTGCATAGGGCTTTCTTAACTCCAAATAAAATTACTAAATTTAGTAAACCTGAAAGTCTCTTTTGTTGGAGATGTTTACAGATCTGTAATGCAGATTGGTTGCATTTTTTATGATTTCCATTTGCTAAAGCAATTTTGGAGTGACATAGATGATCTTTGTTTTCTTATTCATTTTCATTAACAAAGGGCTTAATTTTATTTAATGCTAATGATGGCCTTCCTTTGAATAAAGATAATCAGTTTCTGCTATGGTCAATACTTGCAATTTCCAGGAAATGCATTATCAGAAAATTGAATTCTACTGCCAGTCCACTCCTGGAAGACTTTTTTTTTATTTTTACTGAAAGAGTCAGCAGTAAAGGAAATGAAAGTCAAAGAATACCGAATCTCTCCCAGATCTCTCATTAAAATCCTTGCAAGAAAGTTATATTTCTTACTGAGACTCTGCAAATGGATTCTACCTCTCCATAATGAATTCTATCAGCTATTTATATATTTACTTATTTATTTAGGATTGTATTATTCAATGCTTCTTGCATTATCCTCAGGCCACTGTACTTATTGTATATAGTTAAAATTGTTTAATTTGATAATCAGTTTATGTTTAAGAAATTGTTACTTCATTATTTATCAGAAAAATAAAAATCGAGTAAAAAAAAAGGTATACATTTTTAGTTAATATGCCACCTCACTACTGTTCAACTAAGAATGAATTGCAGTCAACTAACATGAGGGTTAATTAACAATGGATGACTTGATTCATTTCTTTTTTCATTTTAAGGACTTAAAATTGACAATTTGCCATATAGACTTAGGCTTAAAGATAATTCAGTCCTAACAAAGATAAGTACTTTAGATTGATTTTTTTGCACTTTAATAAGATATTTAAGAATACTGCTACTGTATTTCCAAACTATTTATTATATTTTTGTGCCCTTTATCCTTGTAAAGGGTCTTGCTTTTCACTGACCTTGTTGCTGGTTTCTCTGCATTGTAGTAAAATTGTATATTACTAGCTAGTTTGATTATCCTGTTTGAATTCACTTTAGGATAACTGTGGTGTGGTTTTACATCAAGGAGCAATGGAACTGTTTTTCTAGTGGGAATAGGTGGTGGCCTGGTCTGTCTGAGCTGGGGATTAAACAGGAAGGCTTTATGTGAGACCATTGAATTGGACAGAGAACTACTTGCTTTGTTTAGTCAGTTTCCCCTATCTCTATTAGTTCATCTTGTTTGTGCAACACTACTCATCACACAGTGGTGGTTAGCAATGCCCTGTTTATACATTGGCACAAAGAATTGAAATGTTCCATATAAAAGATCCGATTAAATTTCTACAGTATTAAGTCATGCAAAGAACATCTAGTTATGCACTGAGGAGCTTCACCACCCCCCCCCATGATTTTGGTCTTAAACAGTCCTGATTATAGTTTACACTCTTATAGCTCACAAGCTAGCCAGCTCTAAATCCACTTATACATCTCATACCTTTGTAGAACAAGAAATAAAGATCCATAACCATGGACGTGCACTTCCCTGCTATCTTTGCACTCAACATATAGGATATGAACATCCTAAGGCAATGTAACAATTGTCTCATGTGTACTGACAACCGCTTAATTCTTAAACAAACTTATATGGTATGTGAGAGATGTAGTTACACAATGTCACTGGAGACAAGGCCCTCACATGCAAGCAATTAATAACAGGTTGTTAGCAACACACACAGACTACACTCACCTCAAATAGTACGGATCAGACTCATACACCCACACATGCTGAGACTCTTAACTGTAATCTCCCTAAACTACAAAGACCTCCCAGACATTGCCCAAAAAAGTATCATCAGCATCCTTAAGAGCATTCCACAAAATTAACAGCCAACAAAACACAGATGGCCACATCCTATGGTGTCTCAGCTTCTAAGCCCATAAGACACAGCACCCAACCCAACATTTTAGTCATAGGAGACTCCATTGTGAGACATACAAATGTCCCACTCACCAGGCTAAGGAAGGAGGGAGTCAGTAAACTGTTTGTCATTGCCCAGGATCCATCAGATCACACACTCCCTTAGATCACTGAACCACAAATGCCAGTATGACTCACTCACAGTCCATGTGGATGTAAACAACCCAAGATTTACCTCCCTGAACTACATGAAAAGAGGCAGGACAGAGCTCTCAGGCTATGTGTCCCTGGCCAGTATGAGTCTAGCACTGAGCAGCATTCTACCTTCTCCTAGGATGATGCTACAGTATGAGGAAAAATAATTAACTTTAGTGGCTGGCTTTGAGTATGGTGTCATTTGAAGGGGGTACAATATTTGTCAGCATGGGACAATTTGATTAATAGACCATGCTGCTTTCTCAGGGATGGTCTGCACTTGCCCTCTCTAAGATTTTGAATATTGGCTAAAACTTTGTCCATCCCCATATTTCCTTTTACCCACATTGCTGGCCTGATAAACCTACCAACATAGCTAAACAAACCCAAGAAAATCTGAAGGTGTTGCTGCTGTTGAATGCCAGGAGTCTAAACAAGAAACTCCAATCCCTGCAAGCTCTCCTTACCCTGAAGAATGTAGATGTCTGTACAGTTACTCAGACATGGTTTAAAGCCATGGAGAGCATCCCAGCAGTGCAAGGCTACAATGTCTTCCAAACATTTAGACAAACTACTGCACAGGAAAAGACAAAAGTTGAACATGTCTCTATTTACACTAAAAACAACACACCTCAAGACTAGTCTGTCAGTATGATGCATTTGAGCTACTCCACATACAAATTACCTTAAACAAAGTCCCATGTCATATCCTTTCAAGCTATAGGTCCTCCCGTATGTCACAGGAAAACCATAATACACACTTAAATGTACTAGAAATACTTTCCATTTGGTCTAACACTATATTCATGGATGAATTTAGCAACTCCAGTATAAACTGGGAATTATACACAACCCCTAACATGCAGGCCCAAATATTTATGGACTTTGTAAATGCAAACACCTAGGCCTAGTAAGTCTGTATGCCCTCTAGGAGTGCATATATCTTTGACCTTGTCCTCACAAATATGGCAGAAAATTGCACCTTCCCTAGTGTAATGTCCTCACTAGTCAGGTCAGACCATAAAGCTGTCTCCTTTGAAGTAAAGGTAGAACCAGTGACACTGCCTAATCCTGGAACTTTTAGGAATTATTCTAGAGCAAGTCCCCCCAAACCCTGATAACACTGCTGTGTATGCAGAATCATTTACAGAAACCAAGTATAAGCATGCATTGAGAGAGTTACAGCTACCCAGGATCAAAAAAAAAAAAAAAAAACAAGCTACCCTGGTGGAATCCCATCATTAATAAGTTGTATAACAAAAGCAGGAAATTCATGTAAAAAAATTAGGAGATGCAATTCCCAACAAGTAAAAAAAATCCCTTCTCAACATAAACAAACAAATTAGAGGGATAATAAAGTCCTCCAAAGCAAAATATGAGGTAAAATTAGCCTCACAGGTCAAGGACCCAGTAATCAGCAGTATACTGAATTCATTGCAAATGGTGTCACCTATACAGAGCCTGAAGAAATAGCAAACCCCCTTGCAACAAATCTAGCTCCAATTTTAACCCCTCCCTTTCCCCTCCAGATACTCTTCAGGGAATACACACATCTATAAGTATCCAAACTATTACTAGAGATCAGGTAGTCAAGCTGTTTTTCAAGACAAAGAGCACTGCATTGATGGATCCCAATAATATCCCAGGATGCCTCCATAATAACACTGTTGGGATCACTAGAAACTGTATGTGTAACCACAGCCTCCAAACAGGCTCCTTGCCAAATGAATGGAGGGCTGCAATGGTTATCCCACTGCACAAGTGTGGACCATCCATGGACCTGGGGAATTACTGACCCATAAACCTGACTAGCTTGATATGCAAAGATATAAAGAGAATAATCATGGCTATCCTAAATGACAGCACAGGTAACCTGCAAACATTTGACCCAGATCAGTTCAGGTCTTTTCTACTCAACCTGGTGGACTTCTTCAAGTAGGTCACTAAAGTAATGGACAATAATGGTGTATATTGCCTGCTTTGACTTGGCCAAAAGAAATGGACAAGAATGGTGCATACTGCCTGCCTTGACCTCGCCAAGGGATTTGACATGATACCCCACTCAGGCATTGTAGAAAAGCTCACTAAACTAGTTATAAACCCCTAAATCACCCATTGGATAGACAGCTGGCTTACAGACAGGACTCAAGAAGTTGTAATAGGGGAGTATTTCTCCACAAGAAGGCCACTTACTGGTAGGGTGCCGCGGGGCTCAGTGTTGATGCTGCTCCTGTTTTGCATCTACTTCTCTGAGGTCAGGGCCAATGTCAAAGGCCTCCAGTTGACTACTTTTGCAGATGATTGCCCTAAGACACAAATATCCCCCATTAAGACATGACACGAACTAATAACTAGTGCCAGAGTCGTGGCTAAAACTCAGTGCCAAAAAGTGCATCATAATATCTTTCAGGAAGACTACCACCTCAGCAAGTTACTACATTGACAATGCACCCCCAAACGTAGACTCTGTAGTCAGGGATTTGGAAATGTATGTAGACAATGATTTGGCATTTAACCATCATGTGGCTACTGTAGTCAGGAAATCATTCTATATTGCACAACTTATAAGCAGGGGTATGGCATCTAGATCCAAACATATTATCATTCCATTGTACTCTGCTCATAAGACAAATCAGTACAATGCCCACTTCAGTATGTACCTGGGCAAGCATATTCAACAACTGAAGTGTCCTAAGAGATTCCTCACAAAAATAATTCATGGTGATGAAAACAAGTATTACGCAAACCACCTCAAAATCTTGTCCTTATATTCTGTCTGCTATAGGCTGCTGACATCTATGCTTGGCCTACAAAGCATCCTCTGATCCAGCTCTAATGGACCTGTTGCACATCCATAAAACAAATATCATCAGGAACACCATTCAGGGGCCTAAACCTTGCATGCAACATAAATAGGACATGCTGGAGGGACAGATATGTGTCTCAGAGGCTCCCCTTCTCTGGAACAGGGTTCCCATCCATGTGAAGCAAAGTTCTTCCCTGTACTTATTTAACAGAAACCTGGATCAGTGGATGGGGAAACATAAATATATACCTAGTCTGACATAGACCTATGTCTGTATTGGAGAGATGAAGCTTGTCAATGCTCGGTCACCCCATGGAACTGAAACCTATAAAATTTTACTAGAAAGCATGGCTAGACTTAAAAAGACCCTTTGTTTTGATAGCCTAGTATTCTTGATAGCCTAGTATTCTACTATGATACTATTGTATTAATTCATCTCATAGACTAGCATTTTAGTTGCTAGGAGAGGATTGGTTTCTTTACACTGTTAAATACTGCCACCTGGTGGCTAAATTCAACTAGTGCACCACAACAGTGTACCCATAGGGCACTGCTTTAATGATCAGAAATTTCAAACACTAAACGAGTTTTGGGAAACAACTTTACAGACTGTACCCTGATTCAACTGTAATTAAATTATGATGTTTCAAGGTACACAAAATAAAGAAAACTAATATGTGTGACATACATGAAGTAAGTTAGAGAATAAATAAATGCTCTGATAAATTTCGATAATCTCCACAAAGGGACAAAATCAGTAAAAAAAAGCTTAAGACAATTTAGATTCCGAGAATTTAATAGATTTCTTTTCTGCAAAATTGGAAAATCAGTGCTTTCATTCACAACTCAGTATACCTTATATTTATATAAAAAAAAAAAAAAAAAAAAAACAGAACAATAAAATGCATCCTGGTTATATAAAGAATTACAGTTCCTGGCATAGCTGTTAAAATAGGGTCTATGTCAGAACACCGAAAAATCAAAAAATCGAACACTCACATGAGTGAATAATCAGGAACTCAAAACCCCCGCTAAATATATATTCCTACTCCGAGATCGCACTACAGTGAGGAAAGGGCAAATATTCTGATTTTCACTGTGCTGCAATCCAAAAAACTAAATATCAAATTCCTGATTTATTCGCTCATGTGAGCGTTCAATTTTTTTGATTTTTCGGTGTTCTAAAGTAGACCCTTAAAATATAAAAATAAATCCAAAAACCAGTTACCCGTAAGTAAAGCAAAAGAGTCACAGCCAAAGTCCTCAGGGATTCAGAATAAATGCTTTAATTCCAAATTTTGGTTTTGAAAACACAAAACAAATAACAGGTTCAGTACCAAGGTACAAAAACAGTAGTCCTGTCAAGCGCTTTCGCCCGGGCTCTCCCTTGACAAAGTCTGGGGGAGCCCAGGCGAAAGTGCTTGACAGGACTACTGTTTTTTGTACCTTGGTACTGAACCCGTTATTTGTTTCATGTTTTCAAAACCAAAATTTGGAATTAAAGCATTTATTCTGAATCCCTGAGGACTTTGGCTGAGACCCTTAAAAAATACCTGAATACATTCACTTAGTGAACCTGCTTATCTTTCAATAGTTGTAGGAGGATTAATTCACGAAAATTAGGCTGTTAGCAATGTTAATGTCAACAAATTATAGGAACCTCAATGGATAAACTGAAATAGCTACCAGGAAGTCCGAAACAGTGTTAGGAAAGCACTTGGTAGCACATCTGCCATTCAACTAAAAAGTTGTAGTTATTGTTGGTTGTATCCCATTGAAGATAAGTACATGCAAGTAATGAGTTGTGTGTCAGTGATGGTATGCATACTGGCTGCCACATGGTGGCTAAATTCAACCATATTCTATGGTTAATTATACAACGACCCCCCATTAATATTCCAAAATGTGCAAACTGATTGGTCAGCGTGCACATTATAAATCAGACTTATACTAATGGAAAAAGGTCCGGTCGCCCAGACATTTTCCATTAGTATAAGTCTTTTCTTTTTTTTTTTTTCTTACAGCAGTGGAGAAAGCAAGATCTCCATTGCTTTTTAGAAAATGTCTCGTATTTAAAAGAGTTTAACATAGCGAGACAGTTTTAAAAAAAAGTAACGGAGCTCTTCCTTTCTCCGTTGCTTTTTTTAAAGCTGTCTCGCTATGTTAAACTCCTTTAACATAGTGAGACATTTTGTAAAAAGCAACGGAGATCTTGCTTTCTCCATTGTTTCCACCCACAGCTCTGATGTACTGCATAAGCATACGCATGCGCAGTGCATCAGAACTGCCGCAGAATACCAGACAGCTGCGGAAGGGAAGCACAGAAGCATTATACAATGTCATTATTTAAGAAAAGTAAGTATTTTTTTTTCTTAAATAATGTCATTGTATAATAGCAGTAACCCACTTCTGGGTGTGTGTAATGCTGGATTTACCCACAGTTGTCTTTGTTTGGCCACTCGGGCTTCGCCCTCATGACCAAACAACACCAACTGAGGGTAAATCCAGCATTACCCACACCCAGGTGATTTTTATTGCTTAAATAATTTTGGAACAAAGTGCTAAATAAATACAATATTTTTGAATTAAAATACTGCAGTGGGTATGGTCTACTGGTGGGCACATTTACTTTGCATCATTTTTGAACTTAGATCTGATCAACTTCACACAGCTTGGAAAACCAAGCCTAGAATGAGTCAAGTAGAAAACAAGCTGGCCTAGTACAGTGATAATCCAGTTTATATAGCTCTGGTAATACCCAGTACAAGGCATAAAGTAACCGTACCATACAGAAACACCTGGGATAGCTCAGTGGTGTTGGAGAAGAACAGACTATGGGCCTTCTTTAGCATGACACTTTTTTATAAATGTAGGCAGCATTTAAATACAATATTATTCATTAGCTTGGGAGATATTCATCTGTGGAGTAAACAAGCTTCAAATGAAGGCTTCACAGAGACAAACCAAAGGATGATGAGGAAGAACGACATTACATTTATTCAAATAAATCTTACTAATTAATGTAATAACACCTCTTCTCTGTTTCATAATGGTGTAAAAAGGAGATAAGGTCTTCGGTAACAAAAAAAAATCAGTCTTGCTAACTCGCCACAGAGGGTTAAAGATCAGATGACAGTTTATGTGAGCTGAGTTTGATTAACACCACAAGAACTTGATAGAGCTGGCAGGGGATGATGGATGTTCTCACCCTGAGGGGAGAGCAAGACAGAGTCAGACATGCAATGCTGAACTCTTGCGGGGAGGAGCCCCGAGTAAGAGTTAGACTCAACAAGCCAACACCTGGATGTAGCCTTCAACGCAGATGTGTCGAACATGGTTTCACACACAGAAGGCATTGTAGGCCCTTGCAGCAACACAGATTGCATGTTAGGCATCTACAGACACCCTGGGATGTCAGTCAGGGCATAAACACCCTCACTGCTGCCCTGATGATGATAATGATGATTAAGGGTGATCTAGGATGAAGTTCCTGGATAAGGGAAGAATTGGGTCATATCCAGTTGTGGGAGGTCTGATAGCATACAACAGGACTATAATCACTAAACCCCCCCAAAAAAACAGTATACATCATAATATATCATGGGATATTTTGTTTCTGAAAAATTACATTTATGATAGTTATGACACTGAAGTAAATCATTCAGTTCATAGATATTCATGGTTTCTGGCAGCTGTAATAACTTCTTTCTTGCCATTTTACTTTTGTAATTTGGAGTTCAGGGAAATTGCAAGTGAACTTGTCATGTAATAGAATAAGGTGTATGGTAAGAAAAATCACTATAATTACTACTGAAAAAATATTTTCGAGTGATTAAGAAATTCTTCATGTAGAGAAAGTTACATAAAATTTTACTTAGAGAAGCATGACCTTCCATGCAGTGAGTGTTAATGTTGCTAGACTTCATCCATCCCTATAATTTTACAGTCGAATACTTACATCTTTTTTATTGTAACAGTCTTTAACATGGCATAAATTGCAAAGATCTGGCAAAGAAAAAAATTAAAAACACATAGGATTATACTGAAAACCAAATAATTATGAAAATAAAAAGGTTATTGGGCAAGACACTTCTTAAAGTTGAAGTCAGGACTTTCATTTGGAAGCCTGATATTGAATTCATTAATGCATGTGTAGAAGCTATTTACTGATTCTACCTTTTAAGTTTTCATTTTATACACATTCATATGTGTAATTGTTGTCCTTCCTGTTCATGTTTCTTCCTTAATTGTGGACAATCCACAATTCAGATGCATTTCCCATTTCTGCTTTATGTCATAATGTGTGTTCTTTTTGTTGTGCCTGAATATGTACTGTGTCACAATAGCTCATTGACTTTAAACAGAGATATGTATTCAGATTCTGTGCTCACCATTTCATTGCCTGCATTCTGTCTTGGTAATAGGTGCCAGTGTTCACATTTATATACTAGGCCTTTAGTCCAGGAGACTATCGAAGAGATTACCACAATTTCCCATTGTCTAAAAGCAAAGTCTGGTTAAGTGACTTGCTGAACGATACACACTATAGGAAAATGAGGTTGAGGGAGTCAAACCTTGAATGACAAGGAAGCAGCATTAAATGGTCATTGCTATAATCCTTTGTGCTAACTGCCAGGCTAGGTAACGTTTTCCCCAAAACATTTAGTAAAGTATCATGCCTTGCATTTTTGTCTTTCATTTACCTTTCACATGTTCTGGCAAAGTAATTTTTTAAATAGAAAGGGAAATCACATAAAAAATTATACATTCCAAATATTAGATTTAAATAACTGTGTAAATCACACAGAACCTAGTAGGACTTTTACTAAAGTATGACATAACACAGTACATCAGAAAAATAAATAAGTGACAGACTGAAGCACCACTACAACCTGTGAGAGATGCACTTATCTAGCCAAACTGGAGGTAAAGCTCTCTCCAACCAAGACTGAACTTGACAGTCATGAGGAGAAGGTAAACATTTGCACCACACCACACTCATCACATAGTCTCACTAAATCTACACCATCAAAATCCACACATAGTAATACAAAACCATTCGCAGAGGCTCTCAATAATAATCTGTCTAAGCAACAGAGACCTCCAAAGCAGAAACACAACCAACCTCCATCCCCCAACACAACCCAAATGACACATAGCCCACAGACTCAGTGTGCCACTCAACCACAGCCAATTAGGCAAAACAACATACCCAACACACTAGTCATAGGTGACTCTATAGTCATGCACACTGATGTCCCACTCACCAGGCTAAACAAGCAGAAGGTTACTGTCAGCTGCCTGTCGGGTGTCAGGATCCGCCACATAACCCATGCACTCAGGTCACTCTACAAGTACAAATATGACTCTGTTACTGTCCATGTTGGTGTGAATGACCTGAGATGTACCTTCCTGGACTACATGAAAAGAGACATGGAAGAGCTCTCCAATCTTGTAGCCTAGGCAGGTATGACCCTAGCCCTGAGTAGCATTCTGCCATTGCCCAGAATGATACCACAGTAAAAGGACAAAATGATTGACTTCAAGAATTGGCTAAGCTTCTGGTGTCATTCTAAAGGGATCCAGCATCCGTCTGCTTGGGATGACATGGTCGACAGACCACGCTGCTTTGCCACAAATGGCCTGCACCTGTCGCCTCTGGGATTCCAGATACTGGCTAAGGCTCTTGCTGCCCCTATAGTGTTTTTTTAAGCAAGGTTCAAATAACAAATTCACCACCATAACAGGAACAGGCAAGCAAAAACTGAGGGTAATGGTACTCAATTCTAGAAGTCTAAATCTCAAAATGCACTCACTCGAGGCACTCCTTAAAATGGAGGGCATCGACATTTGTGCAGTGACTGAGACTTGTTTCAAGGCTCCAGAGACCACCCCTGCACTACCAGGTTATAACTCATACCACACATTTCAGCCATGTAGCCTTGACCAAAACACCAAAGGCAGAGGTGTGTCCATATTCATTAAGGATATCCACACCTCCAGGCTAGTTGCTCAGCATAATGCATCCGAGGTTATCCAAGTGCAACTAACTCTGGCCAAAACTGCAATCCAAATTGTAGCTTAATACAGATCCCCCACCATGTCCCAGGATTTCCACTCCTCTTTTCTTGATGCACCATAAAATATTAGGGTTCAACCAAACACCCTAATAATGGGCAACTTCAACTACCCCACCATTAACTGGGAAAGCTACTTGTGTACCAAATCCTTAGCTCAGCACTTTCTGGAATTCATAAACTCCAATGCCCTGGATCAGCTTATCCACACCCCTACCAGGGGCAACAATATCCTGGACCTAGTCATTATCAACATGAGTGATCGGTGTTCCACACCTGAAGTCAACTCCTCGTTGGTACGATCTGACCATAAGCTAATCACCCTTGATATCCACATCCTGCCCCCACCCCCCATTAAGGAAACCACAGAAAAAAATTTCTCCAAAGCCAACTTCATGCTTCTTAAGACAAGTGGTGAACTTCATGACACCCATGCAGATGGACAATACAGTTACAACTGCTGAATCCTACACAAATACACTCTATAAGCACTTACACGAGTGCAGGAATTGTGCTATCCCAAATAGAACCAAGATGCTATCCTCCAAAAAAAGGAAGCCAATCTGGTGGTCCCCTGCCATAAACAAACTGTACAACAGAAGGAAGAAACTGTTGCAAAAGAGAGTAAAATCCCATGAGTGGAGGAGCTCCCTGGTCAGCCTCAGTAAGAAGCTGAGATCCCTTATAAGATCCTCCAAAGCTAGCTATGAAAACAAAATTGCCACTAATTCCAAGGACAACCACAAAGCATTCTATAGCTATGTCAAGAATCTTGATGGCAACACCCAGATCTGCTCTGAGTTACAGCACAAAGGCAAGAAAATTACAGAACCAACTGATATTGCCAACATCCTGGCAGATAGGTTCAGTGCTAACTTTACCCCCCTCACCCCTAAAGGGCCCATATCTATACAGGAAGAATGCAGAGTCCCTGTAATCACAGCTACATAGGTAAAAGCTGCACTCTCTAAAGCCAAAAACACAGCATCCATGGGACCGGACAACATCCAAGGCTGCGTTTTACATGAACTTGAGAAGGAACTGGCTCCCCACTTAAGCACCATGTTCAATAATAGCCTCACATCGGGCTTAATGCCCACTGAATGGCGCACAGCAACAGTTATCCCACTCCACAAAGGGGGAGCCACCACTGATCCCAGGAACTATTGACCTATTAGCCTGATGAGCCTGGTCTGCAAGGCCATGGAACGTATCATCATGGAACTCATAAACAAAGACATTGGTAACATCCAAACTCTGGATCCCACCTAGTTTGGGTTTGTGAAAGGCAGATCATGCCTCCAGTACCTGATTGACTTCTTTGAGGCAGTCACCAAAGCCTTAGATGAGGGTAAGGTGGTTAACACAGCCTATCTTGACCTCACCAAGGCTTTCAACACCATCCCCCATTCTGGAATTATAGCTAACTCACTAAACTAGGTATAAATCCCTACATCACAAGATGGGTTGCCAACTGGCTCACTGACAGAACCCACACTGTAAAAGTTGTAGACTCCAAATCTGACCTCAAAGCAGTGACAAGTGGAGTACCACAGGGTTCCATCCTGGGACCTCTCCTGTTTGGTATCTACTTCTCTGAAGTACAGGCTAACACAGGAGGCCTCTGGCTAATGAAGTTTGCAGATGACTGCAAACTAGGAGCTATAGTCAAGTCCCCAAATGATGTGGACATCCTACAGAAGGGCCTCATTGAGACAGATGCCTGGTGTTAGAGCCATGGCCTCAAGCTCAATGCCAAAAGGTGCAGTGTCATCCCCTTTGGTAAAAACTCTGTACCCATGAACTACTACATAGCCAACACTCTATTTAACACCAAATGCGTGATAAGAAACCTTGGGACCCAGGTGGACAGTAGTCTGTCCTTTGATAGTTACATCGCCACAGTAGTCAGAAAGTCCTTCTACGTGGCACACCTCATCATAAAAGGGTTCTCATCCAAGAAAAAAAGAGGTCATTGCTGCCCTCTACTCGACACTCATTAGATTCATTATAGAGTACAATGCCCCTTTTGGAATGTACCTCACAAGACATCTGCAGCAGCTGGAAAGGCCACAGCAGTACCTCACAAAGAGGATTACTGGCCTCAAACAAATGCCCTACACTGACCGCCTCAAAAAACTCCAGCTTTACCCCATAGCATATCGCCTACTCCGAGGAGATCTCTGCCTAACATATAAAGCTATGTCAAACCCAGAGCTGTTGGACATGCTACACCTAAAGAAATCCCAATCCCTCCGAGCTACACGCTCTAGGGACCTAAACCTTGTCACCACAATAAACAGGACATGCTGGAGGGATAGATTCCTGTCCCAGAGACTTCCCATACTCTGGAACAAGCTACCCATCTATGTGAAGCAAAGTTCTTCATTAGCATTCTTCAAGAAAAATATTGATGAGTGGATGGGAAATAGGAAATACACCCCGGGGATCACTTCTGTGTCTCTGCTTGACAGTGGCACCAGGAAAATAACTTTCTTGGGTGGCATAAGCCAGGGAACCTTGTTGGCTAGGCTTACGTAGGCCCTTGGGCCGATAGCCTAGTACCTACCTATGAACCTATGAACCTATGAACCATTAACCATGTGAACATGTACTGGCACCTATAACTCTCTACTTCCACATCTGACTTTTGCCAACATCTAAACAGCTGCATAAAAAAGCAAGTACTTATGTGCCCTAAGTATAATAGTAAATTCAGCAATAAACCTTTATGGTGGAACTCCCATAAACTCTATGACAAAAGATGGAAAATTATAAAGTTGTCAGAACTTCCCATCCCCTTATTTCAGGACCACACTGAAACATGCCAGCAGGGAACTTAAGAGTACTATTATAAAATGTAAAGCAATGCATCAGCTTAAGGTCACTATAGATACCAAATGGCAGTACAAATCTGTCTTCAGTTATGTCAGGAAATTAATGAATAATGTCTAACAATGCATCAAGCTGTTCTGTAATAATATCATATATTCCAGTCCCAAGGATACAGCCAATATATTAGCTGACAAATTCAGTGCTGAATTTATCCCACCTACCCACACCATTGCACACAGTATCTCTGAAAATTTAGTTTCCCCCTGAAATTACATTGGAAAAAAGTCTTAAAATCCCTGTGAAAAACTAAAAGTAATAGATCTGTGGGATCTGACAGCATACCAGGCTGCAGTCTCATCAGTGTAAAGTATACACTATCTGAGCATTTACTTCAGTCTCAGCCTATTCACAGGGTTTGTGCCTGGTGACTGCTGCCTGGAGAACAGTCACTGTGATGCTGCAATACAGATTGAGGCAATTACAGACCCAACAACTTCACCAGGTTTAAATGCAAATCCATGAAATTTATCATAGAATAACTCATTTACCCAGATACAGGCAACTAGCAGACCTAGATAATTAGTTTGGTTTTGCAAATGGCAGGTTCTTTTTCCTGAACCTAGTAAGCGTCTTTGAAAAGATTATAGAGGCTGTGGATGGTGGGGCTCACTCAGTGCGCACTGCTTATCTTGATCTGCCTAAGGGTTTTGACATTATCTCTCATGGTTGCTTTGTTAAATAATTAAATAAATAAAAAACACAACTTAAAAACAATAAAACAAGTCTAATCAGTAAGCACTTTCATCTCTTAGAAGAAACTTCATCAGAGTGATAAACCAAACTATAACACAAACTTAAATACACACTGTCATATCACATGAGAAATCATATGAACAACCATCACTTTAACATCTCAATGTCCTTCTCTTTAAAAATACTTTAAAATTTTCTTTATCATTTAAACCTGGATGGCTGCAGGCATCCAATCTAAGCTGACAACAGTATTTTCTCCAGTCTAGTTCATCTTCCTTACAACAAACAGTGGAATCGGAAAAATTACCATCACAACTGAAAGGTTTGTCATCAGAAGACGGTTTTAAGATTGTGAATTTGTCTAACTATAAATTGAATGAAATGATGTGCAGGAGTCCTCACAATGGGCTGGCCATATGTGCCAGATGCATGAGCAAGTTTTATTTAGGGCAGATAGGTGCTGATAGCTGTTTAGGTGTTGGTAAAAGTCAGATGTGGAAACAGAGAGTTATAGGTATCAGCCAATAGATTTTCCCATGGCTAATGGTGCTTCAGTGTGTTACTTATTTATATGGAGGTTGGCAGGACTGACATTTCTAAAGCTTACAGGTTATATATTCTTTAACAGAGGAACAATTATGTGATGGGCTCATTAATGCTGAGGTAGCTAGCTATTTCACTGTCAAAATCCATTGTTGAGCTGTATATTTGACTTACTTAAAATACGTAAGAATTTAAAAATTTAAATAAGCCACCATTGAGACCATTGAGGTAGAAGCAAGACAGAGTCTTTGGTCATATATGTGGAAATGTATTAAGTGGTTAAACTTAGTTTTTATATTCAAGATTTTTTTCAATGTATTAGGCGTTTGAAATCATCATCTGTAATGGATTCTGATTTATTAGTAACTATAGATATGCAGTCATTATAGACTGAGGTACCTAATGATATTAGTTTGGAAATTGTTAGAAGGGAATTGTCTTTATATATATAAAAAAAGTTCAGATTCAGAATTGATTCTTAGGTCTATATTGGATGTTATTCAGAGTTATACGTTTTCAGAATTTGATTCACATTTCTTTCGACAAACCAATAGAGTGGTGATGGGGGCTGTGATGGCTCCCTTTTATGACAACATTTTCATGTCAGATTGAGAAAATGAACACATACACAAATCAGCTATCAATACAGTGTTTTACTGATGACAGTTTTTTGGTTTGGTAAGGAGCTGTAGATACGTTCAGATTATTTACAGAATATATGAATGACATGAATGAATATTTGAAATTTACTTTTAATTATGATGTTCTATCTATTAATTTTTTGGTGTTGGTTTTATATAAATCCAAAGGGGTTTTATTAACTACAATCCATAAAAAAGATGTAAAAAGCAATGTCTATCTAAGCTACAATAATATGTACCCTAAAATTAATAGAAAATGTGATTAATTGTCAATTGGTCAGGGTTAGTAGGTTAACTGTTGATGACCATTTTTATGAGAAAGAAAGTGTGGTTATGCTATATAGATTTAAAAAGAGGTTATCCAGTTGATGTAACTAATGTTTTTTACAGATGTTAAGGTAAAAAGGAATTTTGACTACAGACCATGATGATTAGAGGAAGCAGAAGCAGAAAAGGTTGACAATGAATTTGCTTTGCCAAATGGTATTAAAAACTCTGTTGATGAAAGTACATGAAATTACTCATCAATGCTAAATGGAACATTTTGAGTAGTTTTCCCTGACATTAAAGAGAGGTAGTAGAAGGTCCTAGGTTTGTTAGGAAGATGGGAAGGAACCTCAAAGATACGTTTCAAGTCAGATTAAATCTCTTATCTATGACTTCAACATATTGAGAAGGAGCTGGTTAAATGTTTGCAATGTAAAACAAATTTGTACAAACTGTTGTATTTTATGTGAAGTTAAAAATAAGAGATGAAACCCCTGGAACTTCTACTTGCAAATCAAAATTTGTTGTTTACCTGGCTAGGTGTTTTCAAACCCCATCATTACTGAAAAAAGTCATTTTTTAATATATTCGACTGGTTTGAATTGCATATCTCGTGACAGTTTAAGTTGGTACAGCTAGTTCATTAAAGATTGTACTGTGTGCTTATTGTTATTTATAGTTTTGTAACCTCAGACTGAATTTTTTTACAATAATTGCATTCATATTATTTTTCTGTCTGTCTGCGATTCAGATAGCAGAAAGGCCAGAAAGCCTCTGTTTGTGATAGTACAAATTCTAAGACCAAGAACTATTAGATCTATAGACAATAATGTGCAGTGACACCTGATGCTTTAATGCAGCTATTCTAGTATCATTGAATGCCTCTTTTATATAAGCATATTTGTTTAAGATCACCTATAAGTAGACCCCGGGATTCATGAACCTTGCGCCAGGCGCACGCATAGCGTAGGCGTTACAATGCCAAATATGGCCGCCAAGCGATTCAGGTACGATCCAATCCCACGTGCACTATCAGCGTGCGCCGGATCTGCGCAGCCCCCGGCATAGGTATGCTAAACACCCCATGTGCGGTGTTGCACCATGCAAATGAAGGCATATAGCGATTCACAAAGTGGTGCAGGCATAGCATAAGTCCACGGCAATGCAAACCAAAATAAATGGTTTACATTTTCCCAAACAGAACATAGGAGTAACAGAAGAGTGTCAGACCCAGGTGTCACACTGTTACCATATGCCAATGGCGAAATACACAGAGAATGTCAAAAGAAAACATGCACAACATGTAAATAACAACTTAAATGGCATGTCCACAGCAACTCACATCAGAACCCTAGGACATGTTTGCGGAAGGTGCAATACAATGAAATAATATAACAATGTTATAAAACAGCAGCGTAATACACAGCAGGGTCACAGCATAATACACCATGGTATGCATGGAGCATACAACCACGGTGCAAGGGTTGCCAAGGACTCGCGGCAGTGTGCGGCGTGGTAACTATGAATTAGTAGTCAATGCCATGCAAATGAGGCAGATAATACTGAATCACAAATACCCCGCCGGCGTAAGGCTGTACCAAGCGGGCAGCGGTAATACACTGAGGTGGCTTAGAGGGAATACATGTCATCTGCAGAGGGTGTGCCACCGTAGCAGGAAGCACATTGGAGCACAGCAAACCTGGGCTGTACATGCAAATCACAGCTGCAGGACTGGGGTGTGGGGTAATAGTTCAGCTGAGAGCACACAATGCGCAGAAGTGCATGTGCGAGGATGACTACGTTCCCTTAACCTAGTCATGTGGCGCTCGCCCGCAAACAACATCGGAAACAGCAAGGTGATGTTAAGAATATGAGGAAATGCGGAAGAAGTGTAATTGGAGTACTAATGAGCAATCAACACTAATCAACCCACGAAGGCCAATCGGCAGCTGACAACTCTGCATGCAGAAACCTGCAAAGCGGGATAGGGAGGCATATGAATGCAAAGAAAGTAGGGAGGTAGCAGATTGAAAAGATAGAAGACCTGACACAGCAGAGCAAAGCAGACAGGCAGCACAATGGCGGCAGCACACAAAGCGCATGATATGCCATGTCCCAGAAAGTACAAATGACAGTGCTCTGCAGGATGCATGCCAGAAAATAGTTGGTGCAGCGTGCAGAAATAGTAAGGGAAGGTCGAAAGGTAATCCATGGCAGGCAAGAGTAATGCAACACCAAAGGCAACAGCGTTGTAGTTCCATCGGTAAAACACGGAAGATAACCCCAGATACGGCCGTACAAACACACCCTATGACATCATCGGTGTGCACAGCACAATAGTATAAAGTGTGAATGCACACAACACACAGCCGTGTATTCCCAAATGCCGCACCATAGGTGTAAACACACGGGGAACTTTTAAAATGTACATGTTGGGTGCTGCCGTGGCTGTGATCCATCAGCATGTGTTAGAGACAGGCGGTGTTGTGGAGGAGGGTGCCGACAACCACCGTAGGCCTCGGAGGAGAAGGAGAGTGTTCAGACCAAGGGTAACCTACCAGGGGCTACAAGACCTGGAGATAGTAGAAGCGTTACAGGGTGGACAGGGACACGTTACAGCAAATAGTGGAGCTGTGCGGCCACGCCTGAGAACAAGAAACAACAGAGGGAACCCATCCCAGTGGACACAAAGGTATGTGTAAGCTTGCGAATACTGGCCACAGGTACCTTTCAAAGGCCAACTGGAGATATAATGGGCATCTCACAGGCATCAGCATCCAGGGTACTACACCAGTTCCTGGATGCCATGTTACCACATGCCAATGAGCATATATACTTCCCCAGATCTCAGGAGGATTTGGCTAGCAATATCGCCACTTCCACCGTGTGGCACAATACCGGAGGTACTGGGTGCGATAGACTATGCGCACATACAAATCAAGTCACCACCTGGCGAGCAGGGTAGGCGCTACATAAACGCAAGGGATTCCCCTCCATCAATTGCCAGGTCATGTGCAATGCTCAGGGCATTATCATGGATGTGTGTGCTGGCAGCCCTGGAAGCTACCACGACTCCCATATCTGGCATGCCTCACAGCTGTACCAGGTATTTGCCAGGGGACATCCCACAAGGCCATCTCGTGGGGGATGCTGGCTATGCACTGGAGCCGTGGATGATGACTCCCATCAGAAATGCACACACACACATGCAAGAACGCCATAATGAGGCACACGCACAAACCAGAATAATCATAGAGCGTGTGTTGGGATGCTGAAATCACGGTTCCGGTGCTTGGATACATCTGGTGGAGCCTTGCAGTACTCTCCAGGCACATGTGCCCACATATTCATAGTATGTGCCATGCTACATAATATGATCCTGCGGAAGCAGCTGCTGCAGGGACATAACGGTAAGGGCCACAAAGCCCACCACAACTGCCAAGGCCAGTCGAGGCACAGAGGGTTCCGGACCAGGAACACACCGTGTCAGACCCAGTAGGCAGAGGCATACCTAATATGCCTATGCCCTGTCAAAGAGGGAATGTATAGCACATACTCTGACAGTGTAGGCCCCATGGACTGACACCTCCCTACCTGCACACACAGTGAAATGGATGGCACACAAACATGACCACCTGTAAAGTGTACCGTATGGGTGGCCTCATGTGCGACACCAACATAGGCAGCCCCCAAACACTGTACACCCAACAGCCAGTGGAGCATGTAACGCCAACACCCGAACAGTACGCGGGTCCTACAGCATACGGCGTTGCTGTATGCCTGCCACGTTCGCCATAAGATGTATACATATAAATATATATATATATATATATATATATATATATATATATATATATATATATATATATATATATATATATATATATATATATATATATATATATATATATATATATATATATAAATATATGTACACATATACATATATATACTACAGTTAAGACAGGGAATTAGAGGGATATAAGGTGACTGAGATGTAACCCGCGATATCTGTACATAGTATACATAGTGAAACGACAACCTGAACATCCGGGAGGTTCAACATAAGAGGATACCGCCAACCATGGAACGGGTAACATACCGATATGCATAACCGTGAGGCGGAAAGATCGCCAGACCACAGTACTGTAACAGTACATGCGCGTGTAATAGTATGATGATATGAAGGGAGAGGTAGACACCGCCGCCGGTGTTGCGGTCCATGTAGGTACTGTGTGCAACCGTCCCCGTGAGTGCCGTAGTATGTGTACGTGTGCGGTGAGGGTGCCGTGTGCGTCGCTGTGTGAGTGTAATGTGTGTGTGTCTGCAACATGTGTATGTTGGTGCCACGTTAGAGGCAGAGCGGAATATTAGGTGTAGGCATACGGTAAACTAGCCTCAGGCATATGTACACTACTAGTCCCAAAGTAGTAGTGACAGCCCCACCCTGGCTAGGTGTGTCGCGACGTAGAACGATACAAAGTGAAAATGTCCCAGATGGTAGCACAGGAATATACCCCATATGAAATGGAAAGGACGTATGTAATAGTCCTGCCTGTATGTACGACACCGATATGTTAATTGCAATAAGATACGTCGGCAAAGTCACACAGCAATAGGTATGTACCGCGGAAATACGTATGTGCTACCCCAGTACTGACCGTGGCCACGTGTCGGCCCGTAAACACCGCTGTGTGTTCTACAAGTGTCAAACAATCAATCCCCATCTGAATATGTGGCAACCACTGGCAAACAGGCTATCCCAACAACAGGACCACAATGACTGCAAATATCTGGGACAGAATGACAAGGGATAGTTGTCACGTACACACAACCGCTGATATACCACAGATGTTACGGAGGTATACATGCATCAAGCTCACCCGCAGGCGATACCGACACCACATGACAACAGCCCAACCAACAATCCCATAACAAAAGACAATTAACTGTCAACTCTCCAAGTAGGGATGGAGCACACAGACAACTATACTGGTTATGTAGAGATGCAAGGCCCACAAACCGTATCCGTGACGTACAACCACCGACATCCCCACTGAACATAATAAAGGAATACAAACCATAACAGCAGCACAAACATGCAGTCGGTCAATGACATCTGCATAACCACAACATATCGCGTGGGGGACACAATTAAAGGCGGCTGCATAATTGCATGCGTTGTAGAAATGCAAACAATAGCCATGTTACAGTTTTGAATGCAATACTCCATTATTATACGTCGGCAGGACAGGTACACCCACTTGTTGAAACAAATACTACACCTGTCACACACAATCCATGGGTGACATGAATGCAGACCATACTTGTTCCCATGCATAGCAGATGCAGTCACACATAACATAAGACAATACAGACCATCCCCACGAAGGTAGGGTGAATATCAAGCCCAGGCGGAGAATCAATTATACCCCAGTATCGGCGTAATTACGAATGGAGTAGATGCACAGGTGATATGCGTAATTACTCACGTACACATAGCGCTGATATACCACAGAAGTTACGGGGTATACATGCAGCAAGGCCACCTGCAGGCGATATTGGAACCAATTAACAACAGCCCAAGCTACACTCCCATAACAAAGACTATTAACTGTTAACTCTCCAGGTAGGGATGGAGCACACAGACAACTATACTGTGTATGTAGAGATGCAAGGCCCACAACCCGTATCCGTCACGTACAACCACCGATATCCCCCACCGTAGATATTAAAGGAATACAAACCGTAATAGCAGCACAAACATACAGTCAGTCAATGACATCTGCATAACCACAACATCTCGCGGGAGACACAATTAAAGGCGGATGCATACTTGCATGCGTTGTATAAAGGAATACAACAGCCATGTTACAGTTTTGAATGCAATACTCCATTATCATTCATCGTCAGGACAGGGACACCCACATGTCGAACCAAATACTACACCCTAGACACACAATCCACGGGTAACATTACTTCGAAATATACCTGTCGCCACGCATAGCGGTTGCAGTTACACATAACATAACACAATACAGACCATCTCCACGAAGGTAGGGCAAATAGCCAGCGCCCAGGTGAGGAATCAATTATACCCCAGTATCGGCGTAATTTCGAATGGAGTAGATGCACAGGTGATATGCGTAATTACTCACTGAGGAACAGCAATTGGTGGGATGAATTCACATGTTGCAGGTATCGGCGGATATAAGGATGACTCTCAGGATATTCAAACCGTATGCTCATACCGAACCAGCAGTGTACAACCGAAAGCGAAAGCGGAAAAAGCGATACGGGCGAAACACGGAGCGAAACACCGACAAGGTATGTAGAACACACGATATATGCGGTTGTGTAGCATGATGTGTATGTGAAGCTGTACTGTATGTGAATGGTGGTTGTAATTAATTACACTTGTCCGTAATGCAGAAAGTGGTGAAAGGTAGTTATGTAGTGATATCCTGCCGAGCATACCAATGCTTGTGGACACCGTGTGTACAGCAGTGGGACATCATGTACACAGCGGAGACACCACAAGGGCTGCCACAGGGGGCATTAGAGAACAATGCCATACCACCGCCGTTGCTGGCAGTGGATGTCCAACAAGGAAGTGCCATAGCAGGGGATAGGACATGTATGTATACTGTCACAGCGCATGTGTATGGGCATATACCGTTGATGTCATATGTAAGGTGCGGCCGGCGTGCAAGTATGCCCTGCATTAGGGGATACTATGTGAAATATGTGTAATGTAAAGCTGTCTAGGTAGATATGACAGATATCATACACAGTATCACAGGCATATCATGCATAACACAGGTATAAGCCTATTGGTATGTACAATAACAGGATACATATGGCCTGTAGGTATGGGACAGAGTAGTAGCATGATAGCTAGCCGAACTGGAAGGGACACCAAGTAACCATGCCCAAAGGACCTGTAGCAGCTGCACAGGTGCACAGTGGGCAACAATGCAGTCTGGCAGGTCCATGTGTAAACACATGTGCAGTGTACACAGTAGTGTCACCTCCCCATGGTAGTGTCCTGTGAACAGCAGAGGCGGGTGTCAACTGCACGTCTACACAGTACCGCTGCTGTGGTGGTACCAGGACTACGTGTCACTCAAACAGCAAGGGAGGTATCACATGAACAGTGCTACTGTGTGTCCCTGCGGGATGTGCACAGGACCTATGTTCCACAGCATGGTGTGTGTTGTGTTTGTGGAAGTAACACAGAAGCCCAGCCCATGCAGTGTGGCGTGTGTGCACATATCCAGGAGCAGTCCGTTCACACTGCCCACCGCAGATGTCATGTATGAGGAGTATATGCATCAGTAATGTGGAGGACATGGGCTGTGTCAGAGCAGAAGACACCCCTGAGTATGTGGTATGCAGATGTGTACAGATGTGTTGTCCGTATGTCAGCCGCATATGTAAACCGTCTGAGCCTGGTAAACATCGTGGCATGACAATGTTGTGCCATGTAAAGCTGTAGCTGTTGTTGAAGGTACACCATAAATGTGGTATTGTACCCTTGACTGTGTGTAGATGTGTGTATTTCACAGGTACAATGGCTACCTATGTACCAGCATCACACACAGTACAGATAGGTGTGGCCTTGCAGAAGGGTATCCATGCCACAGTGGAATACGGTAACCACAGGACTGTGTGTGGCATATGTATGTACAGCAACCATGTACAATGTGATATGTATGTGCGGGACCAGTATCCATGTGATAGTCAGTGGGTGAATGTTGTTATGCAAAGGTGATGTGCATGCACCATGTGTCATGCATCCTGATGCCATGATACTCATATGATGTATCCGCCACACTGACACCCATATGGTTGGTATCGGTATGAGCTGGTGGAGCAATAATGGTGCTTGGTATGTAGGCGTGGGATATCTAGGCATGGACAGTACTCTGTGACAGCATGTTCTGTATGTAAGCATATAGTGAACATGAGGGGCCCCATGACTGAGGACTGTGTAATGCCATATGTACCTGACATGTAGTAGGTACTATGGTATGCTCGCACCACTGTGTGTCCTGTCCATGAGCCACATAGCATAACATCCTGAGACACAGGGTATGATGTGCAGGTGGATGTGTAAGTTGCCAATACCAGAACGTGGAATGGTGCTGAAGGGCAATGTGAGGACAGCGTCTGATGTGTCGGCCTCCGTACCACCCCAACCGCCCATGCTTCGGTATGACAGGTGGCCAGCATGTGTATGTGCCATGCTGTGGCATACACAAGCCCAACATGGGTGCTAGGAAAGGCCTGGAGGCCATCAATGTGTGTGGGAATCACGTTTGTGAGGATGTGCCCCATTGCCATTCAGAATGGTCCAGTCATGGGTGTATGACTACAGTCCCACACGTGCAATGCAGTGCCACCCGTGGGTAGTGCGAGAAATGCCGCTGTGCGGCGGTCAGGGTACACAATGTCCGACAACAGGCTAGCAGTGAATATAGTGGCCTGGTGCGGAGACATATACCGAACAGGTTGGTGGGACATTACAGCCAGGGACATCGGAAGGTGACATCGGGCCAGCGTCCCAGGACATATCGTGTGCATGTCAGTACCGTGTATGTGTCCACAGGGACACTACGATGTCCATGTATGGATTGCGACCCTGTAGTGAGTGAGAGGGTGTATTGTCAGTAAGTGCGCCATCGCCTGGCACGTTGCCAACATTAGCTCGGTCTGCAATGCCTGGGTGACTATTGTATGTGACATCAGATGTGGATGTAGCCAAACAATACAGACATACCACCACAATGCCTGAGGCCCCACACGCAATGTGCGGCAGTCATGTTTAGGTAGCTAGCCTTGGGTATGTGATCATGGACTTCGAGGACCCACCATGGCTGACAAGTGATGCACCCACACATGTGAATGTACACCACTGTGCAACAGCCTGCACATGTGGTTGTACATCATATGTGCATGGAACATGACCACCACAGTGGCGTCTGTGAACAGGTCAGTACCGCCATGTCTCTGTGTGGAATAGCATGGTTTCTGCAATTGTGTACATGCTACGGAAGCGCACTGTGGTATGTGTCAGCATATGTATGTGCACTGTCCATCTGCTGGGGTGTCATGCCGTTAACAACTGCTGTCAGCAGACGTCAGTAGTACTGGTTGTAGTACACATGTTCCGTGTATGCTGCGATGGGTGTGTTTCCAGGGTGTGGCTAGCAGGGCCGTGTAGCATATGTGTTTAATCCACCAAAGAGGGATAACCCCAGGTGCGTCACACCAGTCACATGGAGGTATTGTGCATGCTAAGGGTAGTGTAGGTATGGTATGTGTTGTGTAATGTGTCATCCAGCTGGTGGAGTGCATGACTCGAGCATGTGTAGGTACATGGGTGTCTATTCCAGGGAAGTGTGGGTTGCTGTCAGCACATGGCAGTATTAGCTGTCTGAGGCCCAATGTACAGTATAACAACACAGGCAGTATGTAACCTGTGGTGTACAATGTCGACTCTGTCGCGTGTTACAATGTGTATAGCGGTCACAAACACGGGTATCTGCACATGGAGCACCTATGATGCATTGTGTTAGGCAACTATCCAGGATGTGTGCAAAACACTGTGTGATGTGTGAACCCCTCACCTGTGGGTGTTCCAGTCCAGGTATGTGCCTGGGAGGTGCGATCCGTGTACAATCCGTACTGCAGGCGTGCTGCGCAGAGCATGGAGGCAGGTCCCAGTCACCGCAGAGATATGTGAGTGGTGCAATAGTGTGTGTGCCTCGCTTGTGTGCAGCACAGTGGAAGATGCAAGCATTGTCCCACATGACCCCATGCCGTGCCTGCCTGTTACAGCCCTGCGGAGGCAGTTATGTGAAACTGCCACAGAGGCAGTATAGCATGTGAAGATGTACATGTGTGCTCCACACCCCAGGCCGATGGCTGCAGGTCATGAGTGCCACAGCATTGTGGTCGACCAGGACTGTCATAGCGGTCAGATACCACATGCCTGTACAATAACAGTAGGAGCATAGGCAACAGTTGCAGTGACACAGTAGGTCAATGTACAGTGTCCCTGTGTTCAGACCACTGCCTACTGTACACTTGGCTAGACACACACCCAGAGGGCTATAACACTGGTGAGCCATCGCATGTCCCAGTACCGTAGTCTGTGTATTGCCATCACAGGGCAGTCACAATAACATGTTGTATGAGAGATATATTGTACCAGGTGATGTGTCATGTGTGCGTATGTTGAGTTGCAGAGCTGTTCACCCGTCCGCAACATCTCAGTGCATGATGCCTTGTGTAACATGATGTGTGGAACTGCAATGTGATCCACAACAGGGTCATCCGTGACTGGTGCGTTGTGAATGGTGTAACCCATGGGTCTGCGGGATATACACTGGTGCTGTCGGCTGCCATGCTGGGGGCCACCAGTGGTGCCTACAGTGGTCATACAGACATACTGCATACATTGTTCTGGCAGGAATGTCCATTGTTGTAGATGATGTGGTACTACGTGAAGGTAGGTGTGTGTTGTGAATGTTACCCATCCAGGCGTGACCGTCAGGTGCAGTCATGGTTGTCGACAGCATCACACCCATCCACAGCTGTCAGCACCCTGTCCCCAGAATGGGTAACAGTAGCCCTCGTACTGTGTGACTAATGTGCAGATGGCGGAACACCTACTACTGGCTGGCTAACAGTGTCATCTAGGAAGGCTATATGATGGCTGGAATACGCTGCTCTAATGTATAATTATGGTATCCCAATGAATTACATTGATTCACATATAGTAAGCCATGGCTGGCATGTAAACCGTGTACAACAATGACTGTGTGACAGACCCAACCAATGTGGAGCCGTGATGAACATGCACCCGTTAGAACACCAAATGAGGTGCGTTGCGTAATGATGTACAACTGACAGCTATGGGCACAGCATGGATGCAGGCGCACATCCCCCACAGGCAGTACCGCTCCATGTTGGTAGGGGGGCATTGCATGAGTACATGTGACAGTTGCTGTATTGCCACATGTACGGCATATCCGTCATATAGGGGTAGCACTGGTACGTGACTGTCGGACATGCCTGTACATACGACCATGTCCCACAGGATATGTGTTACGTGTGTACAACACCTGTCGTACCTTCATCAAGCTGTGAAGTGTATGGCTGCCAGTGTACCTGTGTGACATGTTGTGCAATGGGTGCAAAGGTGCGCAGTAGCGCATTACATGCCCACATGTCCTGCACAGGTGCATAGCCTGAACATACAATACAAATAGGGTGTTGGATAATAGCAACCCACAAGAGGTGATGGGTATGGGTGGCAATCCACTATCACCTTTCTGGGTAAGGTGTGCATGTCCATGACACATTAGCACCTGAGATGTTAGCAGTACAGCTGTACAGGCAGCATGCATATTTGATTACAAATACCCTTGCGTGTTCCACCACTGGCCTGTTGACAGACAGACACCAACACAATGTGCAGCATTGACATGTGCACAGCACATCACCGCTGGCTACAGTAGAACAGGGTTACTGTGTTGACATGTGCACAGAACATCAGCGCCAGCCACAGTCGAACACGGTATGTGTTGAACCCCACCGTCATTGTAGCCCATGCCACAGACAGGCGTGTTATGCATCTGTGTATGCGGCTGGGAATGGCCCTGGCCTAGCAGTATAGCTGTGTCAGTGTTGCGAACAACATACTGAATGGGCTGTGTGTGTGAGGTGTCGTCATCGTGTATGGTCTGATGGATGATACCAGCAGTGCCCCGCTATGTGAACATCCCGTCCCCATAAATGAATACCTAGGCTGTGCTCAACACCATGGTCACTCTGTGAGGGATGGTGCTGTGCGGTGCACCGCCGACATGGTGGTGGCAGCAGGCACTGGATGTAGACATATGTGGTACCCATGTCAGGCGGGGGTACCATCCATGTGCATGGGATATCACCGTGCGGGCACATACAGCACTGTGTTGAACAATATCACAGCACATAGCACCTGTCAGGGGTAATGTGTATGCATGGATGTGCGATACCAGCATGCACCATACACACCCCCACCAAGCAGCATGCTGCCTACATTGCAGAAGGCCATTGTCCACACCATGATGATAGACATGCGACATGTCCATATACCCATAGAAATGACATATGGAATGGACAGCCACCCTCCCAATACTGGTATCCCACAGGCGGGACACATCCCTGTGCCATGTATGTGATATACCCTGCCATACCATGCAGCCCTGTCCAGCAAGGCTGCACGTGCCATCACAGTCATACATGGTGCGATGGCCACATGGCACTTGCACTATCAACTGACCAGATCAGTAATGTGGCACTGATGCACCTTGTGGTGTCACAAGTGCTGTGTGTCAGCGTGTACAGCGTCCACGCGCACATGCTATGTATGACCATCCCTGCTAATGTCATATGATTAGACATTGTCCCATGTGTATCACATGTGCAATACAGGCGAGCCGTGGCAGGTTGTCCAACACCCGTACAGTGCTGAGTAGATGTATATGGCACAACACATGCATGTACAGGTGTCCATGTGTATGTGTGCAGTGCCACGCTGGCGTCCATAGCGGCTGCGTCTGTGATGCCTAGTGACATATACACAGCATCCAGGTGAACAGTAGAACTGTGCACACATCGGCCGCGTGCTGATTGGTATGAACACAGGTGCAGGCAGGTACACATGTCCACAGCAGGTTACCATCTACATGGGGTATGTACAGTGTGATGGGTTGACACAGAGATATGATATGATACCCACTGCATAGCGGTGTGACAGGTGTGACAGCAACCGTCAGCTGTGTCAGTGTCATGATGCGTCTCAGAGATTACTGTGCAGATGTCGTACATGTCATAGCAATGTATGTTCAGCGGTATGCCAGTACATCAGTGTGAATGTGACCTGTCACCATCATTATGTCTTACAGATAATGCCTCGTTCATGACTGCCAGCCTTCAGCCGCCAGGAGGATGAAGTAATCATACCGTTGCTCCATGACAACTATGACCTGCTATTCAGCCATGTTCCACAGCAAGCGCAGCAGCGGGATGACCTGTGGCAGGATATGCGCAGGAGGGTGAATGGCGTAGGTGGCAACAACCGCACCTACCAGCAGATACGCCGACACTGCACGGACCTCATACGGCATGCGAAACAGCGTGCCGCTGCAATCGCCAGAGAACAAGGTGGAACAGGTGGTGGGCCACCAACCCAGCCCCACACACACACGGAGGAGCTCCTGGCCAGTCTGGGGACACCCAGGGAACAGCATGCAGAAACACTAGCCGCCATCGTGGAGGTGGGTGTCTCCCAACCAATGAGCCTGGAGCTGCCTGGTAAGTCAGTCTTGCATATGAGTATGATATCCACTGTAGGTGTAGGTGTCACTGTACATCATGTAAAGTAACAACACATGCCAGGTATATGGGCACACAAGCCGCATACTACAGTATGCTACGTTGTGTTTGCAGTCGTGTGCATACCACATGCTATCACACAGGTACATGATGTGACATGCACAGTGCAAACTGTGGCTGTCATACAGTCATGGATAATGTTTATACTGTTGTGTCGCCCCTATACAGGTACCTCTGGCGTGTCGCACAGACATGGGTCCGTCGCAGGTGAGACTGTTGTTAGTAACAGGCATGTTACAGTGTAGAGTTATTCGCCATGTGGCCAGGTATAACATGCACACCTGGGTTTTGTTCCAGTCACGGTATACAGGTTGCACCACCAGACACACACATGCCACCCGTGTGCAGTAGATACAACCGTTATCATACACTGGCATGAAACCACAGTACCTGTCAGTGTGATATGTGCGGTCAGCTATGCATACAGCGGTGGAGGTGTTCTACAATGGATGCATATGTAGTATGCATTGGAACACCATTAGGTATGCACACAGTACCACACAGTGAGCAGTGATCTGGGCAGCACACAGGTGTCACCAATGTGACATATGCCCCTGCATTGTGTGCACACGTTGTGACACGCCACCCGACATGTCCCACGCCCGTGGTGTTCTGTCTGCAATATTGTCACACCATCACATGACCTACACCCGAAATAGCGAACATCCACACTGTTGTCTGCATAGCCCTCTGGATTGTGACACCTCCGACATGTATGGGTGTATGTCACATGGGACACCACAGGAATGGGTACACGATGCCCATCACACACAATTGTCCAAGACCCAGTCACACATGGCCATGGGTGATAGCCACAGGCATGTTGCCACACAGTTCGTCTGATGTGGATAGACACCGTTGCACATTGTCCACACATAGTGCGATCATAGCCATAGTGGACCACCTGTACATTTGATGTGGTACAACAGACAACTGGAATGCCTGTCTGCAGCCACGGAGGTGCCACCGATGTCTACCATATACGTGCTGTGGAACAGCATGACTGTGTTGCAGTCATGGCAATGCAATGCGTCCATGTTATGCATCGCACAGCAACATACATGTGTCCTGTTGCCATGCAGTGGCACAGTGGCTGTACTCCCCACTGTATAGCTATGTTCGGCTCACACTAACCACACCTGCACAGACATATTTGCTAAACATGCATTCTATCTGTAGGCTGTACACACAACACTGCACTGTGAAGCCCATTATGATGTGGTGCATGTGGCGGGACACCATTGTCACACATGTCCACATGTTACCGCACATGTCGGCGGATTACATGTCAAGGTAACGTCAGCCATGTGTACTGTTAACCTGTCTGTGGCCACATGGTGTATCACGGTGATGCATGCAAACTACCATGATTGTGTGTACTGCATGCCTACTGATATGACACCTGCTTGATGTAGTGTGCACCCCAGGGCAGTATGCATACTAACACTATTAATGTCTGGGCTGCATTCCCTGTGCTGTAGTGTGGGAATGCTGCATGCCATCTGCAATATCACATGCATGGTGTGTCTGCGTGTGTGTGTGTCTGCGTGTGTGTGTGTGTGTCTGCATGTGTGTGTGTGTCTGCGTGTGTGTAATGTACCTTACAGTATGTCTTTGTATTCACAGGTGGTGTAGGTGCGTTCCCCTCCTGCGGTCCATCTGATGTTAGTGTCCCCACAGATACTAGCGGTGATGACCATATGCATGAGGTACAGGCAGGGTTGTCAGGGGCAGAAGCTGTGCCATTGGTTACCATCCCACCTATGTCCCCCTCATCCCCGCACATGGTTCTGATGCTGACACATACCACATCACCGTTGCCCATAGAGGAAGGACAGTCAGCGTCTGTTGGCATTGAGCAGGAATGTGTGGTGGCTACAGAAGGTGCGCCTACACACCATGTTGCCAGTGTAATGACTGGTGATGTGCCACACAGGCATGTGGCTGGTGCTGCTCATAGGAGGACCTCTGGCAGACATGCACCTGCTGTACAGGGCGCAGCAGCTGGTATCACCAGACGCATGTTCCAGACTGTAATGGCGGCACAGGCATGTGCAGAATGGCAGAACCAAGAAGGGCAGAGGCTGCAGAGGGCTGCAATCCATTCCCTAAATGACAACATCCAGTCATTGGCGAATGCTCAACAGCAGATTGCTAATGTACTGGATAGGCGATTAGGTGAGATGGTTGGAATCCTCGACCGAGGCATGGCAATCCATGAGCGTGAGCTGTCTGTGCTGGAACACCTGGTAGGGGTGAGGTGTAGGACATGTAGGCGTAGGCCAGCAACACCACCTAGTGTAGGTCGACGTGTGCGTGCCACCTCTCATGCCCACTCACACAGTGCCGGTAGCAGCAGCAGTGCAGCTGGTGCTACACCGTCCACACCAGGACACAGCAGGCCACGTGGACGTGGCCCTGGCTGGTCCCAGAGTGGACACGGTTCCAGCGGACATGTGTCATCGGAGAGTAGCCACTCTATACCTCCACCCGGTAGTGCCCGTGCGACCCCAGGCAGGCACGGGTCACGTGGCCGCAGATGGACACAGTGAGCCATACAACCTGCACTGTACAGTCTGGGGCTGCCAATTATACCCCGTGTAGGCATCACATATGGCTGAACTGTGTACACACATACCCACACACGGCAGACACAACTGTAGGGCTCCACCACATCCACATGCATTCTGCACAGTCATGCCCAGTAAACTCACCGGCCCTTACACACACACATGATGTCATCCATTGGTGCAGCCTATGCCCTGGCAGACATATCACCCTGTGCATATGATGAAGCCTCTGCCGCATCCCTGTCATCCACACCATCGGTGCAGGGTTATGCAAATATATTCTGATGCACAGGGTGGACAAGATAGTGAGAGGTGTATGTGATACCTGTGTATGCATAGCGTGTGATGTGTATGTTGCAGTGGTTGTGTATGAAAACTGACTGGTGTGTATGTGGCGTGGGTTGTGTACTGTCAACATGCAGCAGACATACCATGTAGTGCAGGTGCAGCATGCATTGAGCTGTGTTCACGGTATGTGTGATGGTTACATGTGTAGCACCATGTTGGTTCTGATAACCTGAATCCCTCCTATGGTGTACTGCATGTGCCTACAGGGAGCACTGTTATTGGTCCCCCATGTGTAGCTGTGGATTACCCACAGGCACATCTGGCAATATCAGCATACCACATGTACCCGCAACCTGCCTGGACACCTACATAGGTTCATAGGTGCATAGGTACATACTAGGCTATCTGCCCTACGGCATTTATAAGCCTAGCCAGAGTGTGTGTGGCTTTCACCACCCCTTAGGATGAGGATACTATACCCATTAGTTTGCTGTGCCTCTGTCCAGCAGTGACACAGAGATGATTCCGGGGTATACCTCGATCTCCCATCCACTTGTCAAGCTTTCTCTTGAACAGAGTCAGTGAGGGCTCTGCCTCACAAGGACTGGGATTCTGTTCCATAGTGTAGGGAGTCTCTGGGTGATGAACCTGTCCCTCCAGCACATCCTATTTATATCCGTGTTGAGGTGTGTGTCTCTTGCTCTCGTGGCTCTGCTTGATTTGGATCTTATGAGGTGGAGCATGTCCATGAATTCCGGGTTGGACATGGCCTTGTATGTCAGGCACAGATCACCTCGGAGCAGACGGTATGCGACTGTATAGAGCCGGAGTCCCTTCAGTCAGGCAGCGTGTGACATATGTTTGAGCCCCTTTATCCTTTTGGTGGGAAACGTTTGGGGTCTTTCCAACTGCTGCAGGTGTCGGGTTAGGTACATTCCAAATGGGGCGTTGTACTCAATCATTGGTCTGATACGTGAAGAGTACAGGGGTACAATGACCTCCCCTGATCTGGATGTGAATCCCTACATGATCAGGTGGGCAATGTAGAAAGTCTTCCTAACCACATTGGCAATGTGAGTGTCAAAAGAGAGGTTACTGACAAGTTGGGACCCCAGGTCCCTGATAACGTCTTCCGTGTTTAATGGATTGCCACCTATGTGGTAATTAGGGGTTACCTTGTCTTTCCCAAAGGGTATGACTATACCTTTCTTGGCATGTAGCTTAAGGCCATGGCTCTGGCACCAGTTATCCATTTCTATGAGACCTCTGGTGGATGTCTGTGTCTGATGGGGTGTCGATTATGGTGCCCAGTTTGCAGTCATCTGCATACCTTGTCAGTCACAACCCCCCATGTTTGCCTGCACGTCAGAAAAATAAATGCCGAACAAGAGGGGGCCCAGGACTGAGCCCTGTGGGACACCGCTCGTGACCGGCCTAGAGTCTGACATGGCACCAGGAACTCTAGCCCTGTGGGTTCTATCCTTGATCCGGTTTGCAACCCATCTTGTGACATATGGGTCTACAACTATGCTGGTGAGCTTTTCTATGATGCCCGCGTGGGGTATTGTGTCGAACGCTTTTGCTAGGTCAAGGTAGTCTGTGTGAACTGCCTTACCCTCATCAATGGCCTTAGTGACTCTTCCGAAAAGGTCGACCAGGTTCAAGAGGCAGGATCTGCCCTCGACAAAGCCGACTTGGGTATGATCCAGTGTATGTAGGTCCCCAATGTCTTCATTTATGAGCTCCATTATGATCCCCCCATAGCTTTGCAGACAAGGCTCGTCAAGCTTATGGGGCGGTAATGTCCAGGGTCCGTAGAAGCTCCGCCTTTGTGGAGTGGGACCACAGTTGCCGCACGCCATTCTTTGGGTATGTATCCTGTAGTAAGGCTAAGATTAAACAACAGCCTTATGTGCGGGTTTAGGTCCTCATTGAGGTCGTATAGCACACAGCCGGGGACACCGTCCGGTCCCATTGATGCTATGTTTTCCGCTTTAGAGAGATCAGCTCTCACCTGGGCATCTGAGATGTTTGGGAGGCTAGACTCTGGTGGGATACATATCTCTCCTCTTGGGGGGGGGGGAAATATGCACGGAACCTGTCTGCCAGTATGTTGGCAATGTCTGTGGGTTCAGTGATCATTGTACCATTCTGGACTAATTCCGAGCATAACTGTGAGCTTCCACCCATGTTTCTATCATAGCTAAAGAAGGCCTTATGGTTGTCTTTTGTGTCTTTCGCGAGTCCTCTCCCACAGGTGGCCTTGGATGATTGTATGTGTGATCGTATTTTACTGCTAGTATTGATCAGAGATGCCTTCCCTGTTAGGGATTTTGCTCTGTCATGTAGTAGCTTTCTCCTCTTGTTGTAGAGTTTGTTTATGGCTGGGGTCCACCAGACCATGCGCCTGCCTTTGGTGGAAAGGGTCCTGATGTTATTAGGGATTGCCTGATCCATACATTCCTGGAGGTGCTCGTAGAAGGCATTTGTAAGGGTTTCAGCAGCGTGGGTTGTGTTTTCCAATGGCTTGGAGGCCTTGCAGGGTACCACTCCAGTCTTAAGAAGTGTGAGGTTTGCTTTTGAGAAGTTCTTCACCGTGATCTCCTTTGCTGGGGTTGGGGGCGGGATGTGGATCTCCAGTGATATTAAGTTATGGTCTGACCTCACCGATGAGGGATATACATCCTGTGTGGAGCATGTCGTCCCCATGTGTGATGATCAGGTCTAGTATGGTTCCTCCTCTTGTGGGTATGGTGACTAGTTGTTCCATAGCATTTGGGTGTATAAACTCCAGGAACCTTTGGCCTAGGGTGTTGGGTCTTGGGTAATGTTCCCGGTCTATGTATGGGTAGGTGATGTCACCCAATATGATGGTGTTTGGAGAGACATTCATACTCTCCAGTGTCTTCAGGAAGGCTGTGTGGGTATCCTGAGTTTGAGAGGGTGGTCTGTAGCATGCTACAAACTGTAGGGCAGTTCTACCTATGGTTAATTGCACCTGGATGGTCTCCGCTGCTACGTGCGTTGCCACTAACCTGGAGGTGTGGGTATCCTTTATGCATATGGAGACTCCCCCTCCTTTTGTGGTTCGGTCCAGATTTGGGGCGGAGCGTGATATGAGGTATAACCTGATAGTGCTGGGGTGCTCTCAGGAGCCTTGAACCAGGTTGCAGTCACAGCACAGACATCGATGTTCTCCATACTGAGGAGGGCTTTGAGGGCGTGCAACATGGGGTTTAGACTACTGGCATTGAGCAGTATTACCCTTAGTTCTTTCCAGGTTTGTTTTCTAGGGTGGTAGGTTTATCATTTGAGCCTTGCCTGAAAAAGGCACTATGGGGGTGGCAGGAGCCTTTGCCAATATCCGGAAGCCCAGGGGTGACAGGTGCAAGCCGCCCCTTGCGAAGGAGCATGGCTTGTCAAGCATGTCATCCCAGGCAAACAGACATTGGACCCCCTTAGACTGACACCGGTAATTAAGCCAATTATTAAAGCTGATCATTTTGACTCTGTATTGTGGCATCATTCTTGGTGAGGGTAGGATACTGCTCAGGGTCAGGGTCATACCAGCCTGGGCTACATAATCTGAGAGCCCCTCTATGTCTCTTTTCATGTAGTCCAGGGAGGTATGTCTCAGGTCGTTCACACCGGCATGGACAATGACTGCGTCATACTTGTACATGCTGCGGAGTGACCTGAGTGCTTGTGTTATGTTGCGGATTCTAGCACCCGACAGGCAGCCTACTGTGATCATTTCCTTGTTCAGTCTGGTGGGTGGGACGTCAGTGTGTCTGACTATGGCATCACCTATAACACGTGTGTCTGGCATTGTGTGTGGCCTTAAGGGCTGTGACTGTTTAGCACACTGACTTTGAGAACTATGTGTTGCATGTCTTATGTCTTGAGGAAGCAGTTGCTTGGGTGTCTGCTTTGGAGGCCTCTGTAGTTTTGGTATATGTCTGAACAGTGCCTCCGAGTATGTCTTTGTGTGTTTATGTGTTTGTTTTGCAGTTGTGATAGTTCTATGTGAAACTGGGTTTGTGGTGTGCGTGGTGACCTTCTCCTCCTGTCTGGTCTTGCCGGTCCTGAGTTGAGAGAGCTCAGCCTCCAGTTTGGCTATATAGTTGCATCTCTCACATGTATTTGTGTTTTGTGAGGGTAGGTGTGGGTGTCTGTGTACATGAGGCAATTGTAACATTGCCTCAGGATGCCCAGATGCACCAGCTGAACAGGAGAGGACGCTAGCAACTGACCCTTCGACATGCTAGAAAACGTGAATGCGTTTGCTGTGTAGCTGAGTCAGAAGGGACCTATAGGGAAATGGGTACTCAAGGGGATTCTAGGCTAATGTAGTACTTTGTTTAGTATATATGTACTTTACCTATATAAGAATGCTTTAGGAGCAAGTGCTGAGCTTTTGTGATAGAGACTAGACAGTTTAGATTGCAAGTAAAGAAGTTCTAAGGGAAAACTTGAAGAGCAGAATGTACAGAGCCAGACATAGTTTAACGTTGTTTACACAGTACATGACACACATGTCCACACATATACTGCACCTGACGCCTGTGGTCGGTGCCACAGGCTACAGTGGACAGAGACATCACATACATGGCAGGACACAGTACAGGTATGGTGACATTGTGCAGGTGTCGTACACAGCTTGCTGGCCACTGACCTCCGGTGTCACCTGTCAGCTGTGGTGCATGCTGTGCAGCAGTAGGATGCTGTACCAGTACAGGAATACGGCCGCAGTCGCGGGGTGTACACCACTATGGCACACACCCCATAGTGTGCAGATGGGGACACCTGCCTGTGTGGTCAGCACCCTCACAATACAATGCACCCACATGCCATGTCACAGGGGGCGGACTTGCACAGGTGGCCAGTATGGCTCACACCTATGGCATCGACAGGGTTGTGCAATGCAGCACCAGTACGGGATGGTCACCCTGTGTGGTTAGTGTCCGTTCACAACAGTATATCTGCATACACCCTCACACCAGGCAGCAGACATACAAACATGCTGACACACACACATGGTGTTGACCACACATGTATACACAGAGAGACGACGTGTTGCATGTACTGCATCATCCACATCCATGTACCCCACACTGCGGTATGTACAGATCTCTACTATGGTGTACAGGGATGTGTGGCACATGGGACATAGTCCCCCCAATATGTGGCATACATGGGCACACATTCCTGCACACATGTTGGTGCTGGGAATGCCACACCCACCATATGAGACATGTGCAGGCGTGCAGCAGTATGTAGTGCATTATGCATACCAACAATGTATCCGGCAGATGTGCCGATATATGCACTTGGGAGGTGGTAGGTGTTACAGTAGCCATGTGACATACAGTCGATGACACCTGACCGATGGGTATGCATTATGGCAGCACTGTCATGTAACAGTGACATAGCATATTGTATGCACATGGCAGGGTAGGATGGTACCTGTGAGCCACCACCTGCACACATGCATGTGGACAGGTGTTTAAACACATGATGTACACACATACTGCCATAAGTGCTGTTACTATGCCACCATATAACGGCCCCCATGATGGGTACGCATGTGGTAGGGAGTTGCAACTATGTTATGGACATCGGCCACTGCTCATGCATGGCTGCACCATGCACAGTACATGTGTCACATGTGTCCCCTGTTGCCATGTGTGCATGCATTGCTACATTTTGACATGTGTGTTGACATACATAGAACATGGACTGTGGTATGGTATCACAGCTGTCACAGGCGAACAATACAAGGGTATGTGTCCCAGTCAACACCACTACACCCTGTAGTGGGAGCATACCACAGACATGTGTCCACCTTCCATTCATGTGTGTAGCACCGCGTATGCCAGTGTTATGCATGTGGTACATCACAGGCTTCGTATGTGTCCTGTGTGCAGTCCATGCACACAGCCAGACAATCACATGTATGATATATCCGGACGATGGTTCACTCTGGTACAGCAGCAGTCATGTGTCATAGCTGTGTCAGGGCCATGGTATGTGTGGAGCCGACCTGTCTATGTATACTGATATGGGCGGACCACATCACACATGTGGGATCATTGTTAGTACATGTGTACTCTGCACAACTGGTGTACACCACTATACAGACCTGTGGACATATGTCACATGCTGTTGTTGGATCGTGAGGCATACTGCTGCACCGCTGACATGGTGCTGGCATGGCAGCTACAGTGTTCACTGCAGTGTGTACATGTTTGACCTGCACCCGTGATGCCTGTGATGTCATCTGTGTGTGTACGGGTAACTGCATGTGTGACCACCCTGTGCGTGTGGACAGGTTTACCTGCCCGTGACCTGCGGTGTGTACACACCGTCTGCATGCCGGATGGCGCGTAGCACATGCTAAGTGTGTGAGCATGCCCGGTTTGCTGTTGTGTAGGTGGACACGCACAAAGTTCCACACTCTGCCCTTTCATGCTCACACTCCATGTGTGTGCATGTCTGCACTTTGCAGATGCTAAGTGTGTGAGCATGCCCGGTAAGCAGTTGTGTAGATGGACACACAGTACAGTGCACACTGCGGCCATCTGTGATCATACCCCGTGTGCATGTATCTTCCCCCTTTGCAATCGCTAGGTGTGCCAGCATGCCCGGTTTGCTGTTGTGTAGGTGGACACACATGACATTCCACACTCTGCCCTTTCATGATTCAACCCCATGTGTATGCATGTCTGCACTCTGCAAATGCTAAGTGTGTGAGCAAGCAAAGTAAGCAGTTGTGTAGATGGACACACAGTACAGTGCACACCACGCCCATCTGTGATTATACCCCGTGTGCATGTATGTTCCCCCTTTGCAACCGCCAAGTGTGTGAGCATGCCCGGGTTGCTGTTGTGTAGGTGGACACACATGACATTCCACACTCTGCCCTTTCATGATTCAACCCCATGTGTATGCATGTCTGCACTCTGCAAATGCTAAGTGTGTGGGCATGCCCAGTAAGCAGTTGTGTAGATGGACACACAGTACAGTGCACACCGCGCCCATCTGTGATTATACCCCATGTGCATGTATGTTCCCCCTTTGCAACCGCCAAGTGTGTGAGCATGCCCGGGTTGCTGTTGTGTAGGTGGACACACACGACGTTCCACACTCTGCCCTTTCATGATTCAACCCCATGTGTATGCATGTCTGCACTCTGCAAATGCTAAGTGTGTGAGCATGCCCAGTAAGCAGTTGTGTAGATGGACACACAGTACAGTGCACACTGCGCCCGTCTGTGATTATACCCCGTGTGCATGTATGTTCCCCCTTTGCAACCGCCAAGTGTGTGAGCATGCCGGTTGCTGTTGTGTAGGTGGACACACACGATGTTCCACACTCTGCCCTTTCATGATTCAACCCCATGTGTATGCATGTCTGCACTCTGCAAATGCTAAGTGTGTGAGCATGCCCAGTAAGCAGTTGTGTAGATGGACACACAGTACAGTGCACACTGCGCCCTTCTGTGAGTATACCCCGTGTGCATGTATGTTTCCCCTTTGCGACCGCTAGGTATGTGGGCATGCCCAGTACGCCATGCGTGGAGACACAGTACAGTCGGCACCGACGTCTGATACTAGGCTTGTAGCCATGGCCAATGACATCCTGCATAGCCATGGCGGCTGTCCAGGCGAGTTATATGTAGTTGCTATGCCACAATGGCTGCCTACATCATGCACGCCGGTTGCTCTCTCATAGGGTGTACTGTCTGTGGTGCATCCCTTACCCATGTCATGATGTTGTGCTCCGTAGTTAGTTAGTATTCCCGAGGGCAGCACTGCCGTGTTACTGTACGCCCACCTTGGGATAGCAACACGCTGTGTGACTGCACACTCTGTCTTCATTCCCTATCGGCTGCCTTGCCTCTGCAGATGATATCACCCACCTAGGAGTATGCCTCTTGACAGTGCTGTGCTCAGTAATCTCGGTAGTGCGTTCTGTAAATGCATCATGCTGTAGTGTGTTCAAGTAGGTAGGCGTAGGTTCAACTCCCGGCCTTTCCCCGTGTGTGTGTGTGTTTCCAGCTGCCTCTGGAGATAGTAATGCTTTTAGACGCTTCACAGCACATACCTTGGCTATCAGCGTCTATTCCTTTACGGATGATGTCACCCACCTAGAAGTATGCCTCTGACAGTGCTGTGCTCAGTAATCTCGGTAGTGCATTCTGTAAATGCATCATGCTGTAGTGTGTTCATGTAGGTAGGCATAGGTTCAACTCCTGGCCCTTCCCCATGTGTGTGTGTGTGTTTCCAGCTGCCTCTGGAGATAGTAATGCTTTTAGACGCTTCACAACACATACCTTGGCTATCAGCATCTATTCCTTTACGGATGATGTCACCCGCCTAGAAGTATGCCTCTGACAATGCTGTGCTCAGTAATCTCGGTAGCGTGTTCTGTAAATGCATCATGCTGTAGTGTGTTCATGTAGGTAGGCGTAGGTTCAACTCCCGGCCCTTCCCCATGTGTGTGTGTGTGTGTTTCCAGCTGCCTCTGGAGATAGTAATGCTTTTAGACGCTTCACAACACATACCTTGGCTATCAGCATCAATTCCTTTACGGATGATGTCACCCGCCTAGAAGTATGCCTCTGACAGTGCTGTGCTCAGTAATCTCGGTAGCTCATTCTGTAAATGCATCATGCTGTAGTGTGTTCATGTAGGTAGGTGTAGGTTCAACTCCTGGCCCTTCCCCGTGTGTGTGTGTGTTTCCAGCTGCCACTGGAGATTGTAATGCTTTTAGACGCTTCACAACACATACATTTGCTATCGGCGTCTATTCCTTTGCGGATGATGTCACCCACCTAGATGTATGCCTCTGACAGTGCTGTGTTCAGTGCTCTGAGTAGCGCATTCCGTACCTGTGTCATACTGTCGTGCGGTTGGGTAGGTAGGGGTAAGGTCAATTCCCATGCCTGTCAGCTGTGTGTGTGTGTGTGTGTGTGTGTCTATGCTCCCAGCCGCATGGGTTCATAGGTTATGGTTTTAGATTCTCCGCAGCACACATATATCCTGCTGACATCTCTGTGTTTGCGGATGTTGAGACGCAGCTAGTGGACTGCCTGTGTGCCTGCTGTGGTTAGCGACCTACGTAGCGTGTTCTCCACGTGCGTCCTGCTGTGGTGTGATAGGGTAGTGATGTGTAGGTTCCACTACCGGCCTTGCCACATGTGTCTGTCTGTATCTCTCTCAATGTATATATACATACATATGTTATGCCCATAGCGCTGCTCTTGCATGGACAGCTGTCTGTCCCATGTATCGCATATTTGCACGGCTGACACATAGAAATGTGGTACGATGCATATCCAAACATTGTCCATGCAACGTCTGTGTTTCGGGAGGTGTTGCACACCCTAGAGACATCTGCTGTATATCTTGGCAGACAGATATCCTTGCTGTACTGTCACTGTACTCGTACATGCCATAGACCTTGTGTATCATTGCCTGTTTATGGTGTGTGTATGTCTTTCTGAGCTGTGTGCATGGTCGTGTGTATGTCCCACTATAATTGTCTGTGCAGGTGTCACCACTATGGGTAATCCATGTAGACAGCTGTTTCATGTGCATTTTAGCACATACCTGCGGACAGTGCTACCCCTCCTACAGCAGCACATTCCATCATCTTGCAGTGGATACTAGTGTTTCCACACACATGTATCTGTGTCTGTTCATAACACTCCACCTCAGGAAGCGTATATCTGGACACAGCCTTATGTGATAGTGTGACACTCGGGGCCAGTCATGTCATGTTGCTCTTAGAAACATTGATAGTGGGCACAGTGATATGTTTTGCATGCGTATGGCATTTCTTTCTGATTTGGTGTCTTCCTCGCATGTTTGTCATTGCTTCCTGTCGTCAGTTATCATGAGGCGCGGACTGTTACTGTTACGTGGAACACAGCGAACATATGAGGCAGACTTCTACACAGTCTGCGTACATCTGTGCAGTTGCAGGGTATGTGTCTAATACAACATACCTACTGTCCGCCTACAATACACACACAGTGTGTGGCGGCATAACAGACCACATGACATTACTTTGTATTTGCACAGCATACCCACGCAGACAGTTGTATTCCTCACACAGGTCTACATCTGCTTATCCACACTACTTGTTCTTTCCTGTACCATATGTGTGCGTCGTATTTGCGCTTCCGCGGGGCTCACGTATGACTATGGGGGCCTGGTAATTGTTATGTTGACACTTCATGGCACCCTGGGGGACACTTCACCTTTGTGTCTGATTACCTTCCACATTGACCTTCGCGGGGCATATGTTGTCATTCACAATTACCGGGGTAGGACATATACATGTTTGCACATTTGTCCTGCTGTCTTTCTTCCCACCTGTCCGCCTAGTATCACCAGTTCAGTACATGTATTCTGGACAGGTAGATCCTTCACACCCTGACCTGTTGTCATTATGTGTACACGCCTTGACGTTTGGCCATTGCCCTTGTTACGTTTCGCATAGTGCTGTGCCTTCCTAGCTGATTGCTGCCTAGGCATTCTGGACTGTGCGGTGGGTGATAGGGAGCGCTATTTCCATTGCATGATTAGTGACACTCATAACATCCATATTCATGGCTACGCCAGCATACCTTTCAAGTGTACCTCGTTATGGGGGACGTACCTCATTTGGGGTCTTAAAAGGGTCATGCTCCTCGAAATTCCACAAAGTTCCACATTGAAACGGTCTGTTAACACATTCAGTGTTAGGAATGTTTTAGGTGAAATCCATGGTAAATTGACATTAATCATATTAATTCATTAAAGGATCTTCATTATACGTGCGAACAGCATATTTTAACCATCCTATGACCTTCCTAGTTGAAGTTGTTAGTAAGTCATTAGTACGTGTTCCACATTTTGCCCATTTGTTCCACATTATGGAGGCGAGTGTTCCTCATTTTGGTGATGGAAGGTTGAGAGCTATGTACGCCAGTATTCGCACAACGGTCTGACTTTGTATGGGGTATTTCTAATGTAGTCCCTATCTGTATTTCCTGTGCTATGCCTTACTGCAGCTGTGTTATTCCGACAGATTTCCAGTTATGGGTGCCATCTTGGTCGTACGCATGTCCATCCATGGGAATCACCTACAGGACACTGATATAGGGCTGTACATATTTCACACCTGCTTTCCGCATTATCTGGTGGATGCTTTGCACCATTAGGTGCACATTGCACATGGTTAATGTGTGCGGTACTGGGATGTGGACGCACTTCTATGGACTCGCCACTCTGGGGATATCTGTCCATATGTCCTGCATTTCATGGACACATGTGTCATCAACCTTGAACAAGCTTTTAGTGCATGTATAGCTGTTCCGTAGTTGCGGCTGTCACTTCTTTTGCATCATTCGCAGCAGGGGTTGCGAATGGAGCAATTTTTGGAGTCCTACAATGGACACCAGTGTGCATGTGTAAAGTGTAGAACTTGCTGGACTGTCACCTTCTGGTCAGTGGTTTTGACTGCTGCTGTATGTTCCCCATTCGCGGACGTCTGTTTGACTACCCATATTATCTATTACTTGGCATATTTATATCCATGTGTCATATATATGGGACGTAGGTCTGTTGTGTGTACATATATACATGTGAACCCCTCGTTTCATACCTTGCTTTGTTACTGTCTGTGGATTACCTGTGTGCACACATATATAACCATACCATACCTTTCCACTGTACAGGTTCTGGCAGAGTGTACGGATGGTTGGCCCTTTATCTTAGGTGTGTGTTACATTGACCTGTGTCTATCTGGCAATTTGCTGGCATTTCATGTGAGACTTACTTGATTCTATAGAGACCTGATTCTATAATTATGACGTGCTTCCACTGATTACATTTTTCTTTGTCTTCTGGAATCTTTATGTAACCAGTCCTTTTTGGACACTTTCTATTGTTGTTCATTTTTGTTTACATATATGACTACTTTGGTATGTTGTGCTATTATTGTGTGTGGAGCATTTCTCCCCGGGCCTCTACTGACACTGGACATATATCCAGCTAGCCTAGCCTGGTCAACAAATGTAAACCAACATAAAACGTACATAAACGTACGGTGGCACCTTCTGACAAGTAGGTCGGGTTACAGATGCATACCCTTCGTCAATCCCTGCTACTAACACACCCGTTATTCTATCCACATTCTATGTTTGTCTTATCACATATCATGTGTTTCTCACTATTTGTACCAGTACTTTGCAGGGCATTGTCCGGTTCCATACTTTCAGAGGCTGACAGTTTTGAGACATGTATAACTAACGTGGAGGACACAGCATTAACTTACCCTGCTGTGAGCGGATCACACATGCACAGGCACACTTGCATTTCCTAATTGTGGGTTACGTGCAGGCGCACATGCATATCCGTATTCTGGGTTACATATGTTTACTGAGTTTGTGTGATTACGTGGCCTGTATTAGTTGTGACTGTTCCAGTAACATATCTCTGATCCGGTTAACGGACGTGTGCGGAACACACTTTCACCTTTACACATGTAACTGTCTTTGCGGCACAGACGCATTACTTACACGTTCACATTTATATGTTCTATAGTCATAATTCAAACGGGACTGCATTCACATTGGCCGGTTGCTGTGACCACTACACGTTTGCTGTTCTGTCTCATTCATATGCATACCCATGGTAGATAGCTACATTAACATATCCCCCCCGCACTCACTTACGTCACAGGCATCCATTCTCCTGCTGGGAAAAGTGCGGTACTACATGTTACACATTCCCTATTCCCTACTGCTCTTGACCCAGGATGCATATGGCGTGACCGCAGGGATATTCAGATCACAGGTGCTTATAGCCCCAACGCATACAGGTCTTTGATTGTCAGGGTGTTCCTGTGGTGCTCTGGGTTTGGTCTTGTCCGCCTAGTGTACGGAGCTGCCCTGACCGTGTACGAATGTCAGACAAGGCACATGGGCACGGTTTGTCCTTGTCTATTGTACCATAACCACCCCCATTATTCCTAACTGTGCACGCTGATTGGCCAGCGTGCCCGTTGTAGATTGGGTTATAGTAATGGCACACGGTCCGGTCGCCTGAACCTATTTCCATTAGTATACCTTGGTATTTATAACCTGTCTCGCTATGTTACATGGGTTTAACATAGCGTGACAGCTTTAACTGAGCCACGGTGATGTCTGTTGCTTACTTTGGGGCAGTCTCGCTCTGCTACACACATTTAACATAGCGGGACAGGTTGTACAACACAACAACGGGGACACCGAGCTCTCCATTGCTGTTTTGTATTGATTTGCTATGTTGACTGTGTTTTACATAGCGAGACAGTTTTGACATTAGCAACGGACATCTCGCGCAGTACGTCAGCACCGCCGCGGATGCCATACATCTGCGGACGGGCAGCAGACAGGCATTATGCTGTGCCATTATGTCTGGGGATTAATAGTTTATTTTCCTAGTTGATATGGCATAATAGCAATAACCCACGTCTGGGTGTGGGTACTGCTGTATTTACCCACGGTTGCCTTTGTTTGGTCCCTCAGGCATCACCCTCGGGACTGCACCACGTCTACCGTGGGTATATCCAGCATTACCCACACCCAGGCGTGGGTTATTGCTATGATATTCATTCCGTATGTACAGACACGAGTGTTTGGGCAACCAACAATAGCTTCTGCTATTGCCATACAATGCTGTGGGTGGTGCCAGTTATCATACATATGCCATGTTCTGTGTTTTTCCCATTCACACTTGTCTATCCCCTGTCCTCATTCATACGTGGATATTTATGTGGCACATGACTGAACTATGTATTACCTGCAGGTATGCTGTGTACAGTGCACATATGTGATGGTTGGTTACAGTGTATCTGTGTACCTACCTCTGTGATACTAGGGACTACCACACATCCTTCGCAGCATTACATGCGTATGTACATACTATTATTCGGTGGCCTGTGGAAGGTTGTCGGAGCACAGGTTACATGTGTCCCTATTTGTGCACGCATCGTGTTGGTCTTTGTCCGGCCTTCGTTGCTATCATGGGTTGGATGGTGGTGTTGGTGTGTGTTTGGGTTGTATTTATACTGCCGATACGTCAGTGGGGGGTGGGGTTGGCACGTGTTCCTCTTTGCAGGGGGCCCCATTATGGACATATGTGTCCTGCGTTGACACTTGACACGTGCCATATGTCCTGTGATATTGACACAGTCGTGTATGTCTTCCTGCATTACTACTTGCGTGTTACAGGCATTTTGTATCTGGTACGCATGACTATTATGCTGGATAGCTTAGGCTATTCCCATGCTATGACATAACCATTCATCAGGGCATATACGTGTTATTCTATCCTTTGCATTGGCCGTGGGTGTTTTGCCATACGGAACAACACATATCTACGAGTGATGTCCCACCTTGACATTCTGTGCATGTGGCAACCCTGCTGGGGTGATCTGCTTGGTGGACGGCTGTTCCGCCCTGTGTATTGTGTTTGACATGTCTGCATAGCTAATCATTGGTACAGTGGCTGCACATACTGCTTTGTCCAGATGTGTCCAGTTATGGACACCATGGCGTGTGAACACCTATGGGGTTTCGACAGGTCCGTAACCACATGCGGGATGTACACATTCTGCCGACACATTCACATGCAGCCATTTGGATATCAGTACCTGGGATGGGATGTTGACATGTGGGGTACATATTTGCACGTGTGTTGCTGCCTAGGACAATACTTCCTACTACATCTGGGGTATACCCGCTGTGTGTAGGTGTGCAGCTGTGCAAGGCTGCTAGCTGGATTGGGTGGACAGTCGGACATGGGTGCGGGTTACGTGCTATGACGGGGTTGTTGTGTATTACATTTGCATGCATGGGTTCTGCTTCTGGATATTCCGATTCGGCATACGCCATCCTATGTGTATGTGACGGATGCGTTGCTCTGTCTAGCACATTTTACTATACACATGTTTGTCTGTGTTTGGGATATCTGGTTTCTTTCTGGTTGTTATATGGCCATGACTGCCCAGCTGTGTACTCTCACTACCACTGCGGGACTGCTGGTGACCATGCCCATGGGGCTAGTCGTGTGTAGTTGCGGCGTGCTGACATGATGCAGTACACCTCCACTGGGTATGCCTGCTGACAGTGCATTGCGTGACAGACACGGTATTCCGAGTATCCTTTGTTCCGTGGATGGGAACATTTTGTACTTCATGGATTTATGTTTGGTTCTCCATTTTGTGTGGATGGGTACTATGTTGCATACTCTGCATATGTTTCATTATCCACGGACACTGGTTGGTGCTGTTACTATTGCAGGCAGCCTGTGACAGTCAGCACTTTAGGTTGCTCATCGCCTGCCGGCTTGGCCACGCCTACGGGCGCATCCTACTTGGGCTCCCTGGACTCGCGCACGTGCCCTATGCACGTGCTTGTGGTTGCGGCGCACACTCATTACTTTGCATGTGGCGCTGCTACGCCAGTTATACGTTGCACGGCCGGCGCAAGCCTTACACCGGCCTTGCGCCGAGCTTCACGAATCCGGGGGAATGTTTGTTTGTGATTTGCACAGTAGAGCTGAAATGTGAGTTTCCTGATTTCTTTAATAACTGTACATGCTTACATATGTACTCTTTAACTTGTCTAAGATGCAAATTCAGTGTTTCTGCTAGGCCAAATGTGTCATTGTGTATTGTTTTACTAAACATGCGCTTCTAAACTGCATCACACATTTGTTATTTTAGATAAAGCTTATCTAAGATAAACTGTACAAAACATTGAGCATTTGATGTAAAAAATATGTTATTCATTTTTTAAAAAAACTATGAATATCCAATTACAATTAAGTGATATCTTTGTAATAATCAGAAAATCTTAACCTAAAGATAAAGGTTAAATATAAGCTGTTACAACTGGCCATAGAAGGTCAAAGGTTCAGATTGCTAGTTAAGTGTTTTTTTAGACTGACAAGTATAACCATTCTGGAATAATGCTTCCTTATTTGCAAATAGGAAAATAGAATTACTGTTAGTTATTAGAAAAATAAAAATGTCATCTGCTTTTCTTATAATGTCAGAGGGTTATTGGTGTTTTATATAGGCAGATGTACCAGACAGTTGCTTTCCAGAATATATAAACATTTGCATGCTATAGAGATGAAAGATAGTAGAAATGCATTATCTAGGCATTCACTGGTATGTAATGAAACCAGATATTATAAATGTGTAGTTATTGATTGTGTGAAAGATTTTAATCTAAGGTTTAATGCAGAAGATGAACTATACTGGAGGTAATACTGTCAGCAGTGTAGATTGGATACCTGCATCCTTCCTGGTTCAAATCATTAAGAACATTTTAAAGTATTTTTAAAGAAAAGGAAATGAAAACATCAAAGTGATGGTTGTTTATGTGATTGGTCATGTGACATAGCTTTATGTATGTTTAAACTTCTGCTGTAGTTTGGCTTATTATTCCGATGATTCTCTCTAAACAGACAAAAACGCTCTGTGATTAAACTTGTTATTTTTTTAAGGTTCTTTATTTATTTATATGTTTTTACTGCAATGTGCTACTATCTGTTTTTTGGTTTTACATGCGTGCGTAAATGGGCGTGCCTTCGTTGAAGGTTGGACGTCGAGCTGGCACCTCGGCATTTCGTAAAAATCTACTGCCAATCATTAGCGGACCTGAGTTCCACTGTGGCGACCCCTTACTGGGAAAAAGCCGAAAGACAAACAACAACAACAACATTATTATCAAATTACACAAACTTAATGCAAACCCCTTCGATGCCCACTGGATTGCAGATTGGCTAGCAGAAACATTCTAAACTGATAAAGTTGCTGATACTTTCTGAGTGTGAAATTGTAACTAGTGAGGTACTATAGGAATCAGTGCTGGGACCTCTCCTGTTTGGCATTTATTTTGTATACATCAAGTCCAATATTCCAGGATTGCAGCTGACCAAGTTTGTGAATGACTGCATCCTGGGTACCATTATCCACTTATTCAATGATACTAAGCAGTTCCATCAAGGGCTGGAATGTGCACACACCTGGTATACTAAAAATGGTATAAAGTTAAATGCAAACAGCTGCAGTTTAGTATATTTGGCAACAAAGCATTTCCCAGCTCATATGTTTTAAATAGCAGTCTCCTTCGGACAGACATGGTCATAGGAGACCTGAATACCTCTGTGGACAGCTCTCTCTTTCTTTTACATTTCCACAATACTGAAGAAATCCTTTTATTTGGCCCATTTAATTTCCATTGGAATGACTTCAAGATCCAGAAGAGTCATCCTTTGTGATATTAAAACAAAAGCCCATAATCATAATTCAGCTTATACACAAGTCTTATTTAAAACCTGAGTACTAATGTGTAAGGAAGAAATATTCTGTGTGTAACTCATTGAAAACTTGAAAATATTTTTGTCCTATCTGCCAATAATCCCATGAAAAAACACTTTACTTTCTGGCTCACGCTCCTTGTTGTGATGTCAATTCCTTTTGGTGTCATAATTTTCACTTGATCACAGTCAATGATTTCTGAGATTCCCAAGCCTAAAGCACAGTATGCCTTGTTGTTTACACACCCTGAGCAAGTATATTATGATATAAAAACACATGACAGTATATATGTGACAGTCAGATAAGGTTACATATCAGTGGAGGAGAATGGTTGTGATATAAACATCACAGACATGCTCAATGGACACTTATCAAGGATGGTATATACAGTTGGGAGTATGTGCATACTCTGAAGATCTGCAAAATGATTTGCTTGAATATGATTGAGCTGTCACCATAGGTCTCAACCAGTGACACATAGCAACAGACTCCTGGACAAATGTTGAAATAAACAGGCAAAATCATGGGCACTTTTAAAATATTATGACCATTAATCTGCGACATTGACAGAATATGTGATTGTAACTTATTATACATTTTCTGCAGTAACAGATGTGTGCAACTGTAATGATTGTCAGTATTTTATAATCAGAATTCACTACCCCTTCCAAAACCAACCACTTTTTGGAGGAGTTAAGTGGGACAATGTTAAACCTGGAGTTGAAATTGGGCAATCCTGGCCATTTGAGAAGTTTGCATGACACATAAGCCACAATCCCCTCTTGTGAGAATCAAACCCATGGCATTAATGTTGTCACTGAGCTGCGTATTTACTGGGTGCAGCACAGAAAGATGTATTGCACATGCATTTAGTAGAACACCTTGAAGGAAAGCCTGCACTGTTAAATACTAATGGGTATGCATCCCTGGTAATAGTTCTATGTGGCCTACCAGATGTGTGGTAGCTCACTATGCCAGATGTGATACATTTGACTAATGCATCCCTGCCTGACATAGGTATCAGCCATATATTTATTTATTTATTTAACATTTGTTAACTGGGAAAGTCTGACTTGGAATGAAGCCAATTTTCAGCAGAGGTCCAGGGAGAAATGCTCCAGACGCATGTCTTTGTAATGTGGGAGGAAACCCACACGAATGCAGGGAGGACATGCAGACTCCACACAGAAGGCACCCCAGCTGAGAATCGAACCAGAGAACCTCTTGCTATGAGGCAACAATACTACTGCTGCACCACATACAAACACCACACTATTATGAGCGGATTCCCTACACACAGCTGTATATTACTTGCATCTACCACTTGTAATAGCAATGGAGATCATCTGAAGCATCTGCAATTGATGTGTGAATTAAGAAATGATTCATGATAATGAATGGTACAGCAGTATGTGAGACTGAAGGCAATACATTAACTATGCCCATGTGCTCAGAAATTACAGCAGTGAAAAATCAAGTGCCAATGATAGAGGAAGCTGTCACTGTGATATTGTACACATATCAAACAATACATGAAACACACTTTTATAAGTACATGTCAAACCTCAACAAATGTGCCAGATTATCACTGTCCCCTGACATTACCTGTGAAAATGTTATACTACCATGAAATCCTAACATAAATCCATATGTGTTCATGCAAACTATCAAGTGGTAGTACTGATATGATGTAGTGATATGTCCGTGACATGGTACAGTCACACTATAGCTGTACCTGTGCTACAACTGACTTCGAGCTATACATCAGCTCCAAAAATAACCTTGGGTATGAATCACATGTTACACAGTTTAACTATTAACATGGTCATACAAGTCTACCTATCTTCATCATTACATCAGTTGCATATCATATGCCTGTATGCTTATCAGAGGAAATGTGGGGGTGAGGGCCCTGGAACCCTATATGCACACATTGCAGCTGAGGTGGATGCGGTTCATGCAGAACAGTTAATGACACAAACTTCTGATAGTCACACAATGCTGCTGGAGAACACCTGCATAATCCCTGTGCATAGCAGCACAATAGTGCATACAACATGTGCATAGCAGCACAATAGTGCATACAACATGTGCATAGCAGCACAACAGTGCATACAACAAATTTACCAAGTGAATTTCAAAATGCCATATGTTTGTGTAGATAACAATATTACAACATGCTGATGAACCCAGGTGTATGTGCTCACATAATCACTAAGACATAATTTTGCTGTATATCAAGTAACATTTCCAGATGCTAGGTATACACATGCACACCTGTGCCATGCTGCAGCTGTCACTGTAATGGTTGAATGAGAACTGTGTAGAATGTGGATATACTCCACTATCAGAAAATGTGCCTTAGTAAGGCAACAATACACATAGCATCATCCCATGATAGCAGTTCTCAGGAGGCATGCTACTACAGTTGTATGGGAAACAACATGTAACCAAATGGTGACAGCGGGCATACATACAATAACTCAAGTCCCAGATTAAAATGCAATGTTGTAGGGCTACAGTACATTCACACCTCAACACAGCACATGTGGATGACAACAACATTGACAAGTGCAATGTTTATAAGGTCATAAGACATTACTAGGCTAAATCAAAATCTCTAGGTGAGGGAAGATAGTAGGGGTATGTGTTTATATGTTTGATTTTTATTACAGACTGCCTCTGTCCATATAGCACATGGGCACCACCCCATGAATAAATTAGCAATCACATATCCACTCGTCTGGAGATGGATTGTAGAGGGTCATGGAGGGGCTCTGCTTTATGAAGTGTGTATGCATCTTTGAGATGATGACATCCTCAGTGTTCCACACAAAGGATTTTATGTGGATAGAGGGGACAAGGGGTTGTTAGATTCAGGGGGCTATGTGAAAGCTACTCTTGAGTGGCACTCAAATCTGAAGACATTCAAAACATCATACAATGACTACAGTATACCACCAACCCACACACATACCAGTTGACTGTGGTCAGATTCAAACACCATACCTGTCTAGATGTATAAGCTGTAGTCCATACAATCACCACAGCTGTCTGACTTAAACATTTTCAGATTTCACTTTATAGAGGATGACATCATCATTGTATACTGAGAAGAAGATGTTGGGAAGTGTTTGACATAACTGTGGAGTTTCATCCTGGTGAATGTCTCTAGAGTTATAGTTGAATGAAGAGAGAGACACACCCACACACACTCAGGGTGACTGCTGTGAGATTAACACCCCTACTAATCTAGCTAAACAAGCTATAGACCACAGTACTTAATGTTAGCTTGAACACAGAAGAGTTTAATGCTGTCAGAGTGCACAAATGCAGGCAATACCTCAAACCCCATTAACCCATCCATCATACCTCAAAGCAATATCACCTCCATACCATCTTTTAACTTCCAACCTGTAGCAACCTCTCAAATACAAACATTACTTGGCAAATTGAAAACAAGCTCCTTATCTGCTGATAATCTCCCACCAGAATACCTCAAAATTAGTGCTAAGACAACATGTTTCCCAGTAAGTATCTTTATAAACTGATCACTTGCAGAACACACAGTCCTGCAGCTCTGGAAAAAATCAATCACCCCACTTCATAAAGGTGGAAACCCTCATGACTTATCTAATTTTAGACCCATTTCCATACTGTCCCCACTATCTAAAATCATGGAAAAACGCATCCACGAACAACTGGTTGAATATCTAACCAGCAACAACCTACTATCCCCTTCACAACATGGTTTTTGACCATCCCACAGTACCATTACTGCCCTAATCTCCTTCACAAATTACATCTATAATGCCCTAGATAGTAACCTACTTACATCAGTCCTGTTATTGGATCTCTCAAAAGCATTTGACACAGTCTCCCACATCAAACTTATCCAGCAACTCCACTCACTAGAATGCTCTGATGCCACCCTCACCTGGTTCACTAGTCACTTGGAAAACCGACAGCAGTCCATAAAATGGCTTTATAACCTCTCTTGCTTTCTCCCAGATAACATAGAAATGCCCCAGGGGTCAGTCTTGGGACCCCTACTATTCAACATTTTTATAAATGACCTAAATAAAGTTCCCACTGACTGTACTACCATACAATATGCAGACGATTCAATCATAATCTGTACCTTCAATAACTTCTCTGACCTCCAAAAGTTAACACAAAAGGCCTTTACATCCATAGAAATCTGGCTAAACCAATCACAGCTATTACTTAACCCTAATAAATCTAAACTAGCTATCTTTGCATCTAAACCTGTTCCCACAGCCTTTAATATATTCTCCATAAACAAAACTTAAAAAGAGTTAGTAAAGCATGCCAAACTGCTAGGAATTACTATTGACAGCAAACTTAGCTTTGACTTGCATATTAATTACGCAATAAAAAAGACTCATTTCAAATTAGGCAAACTTTAGAGAAACAAACAATACTTAGACAAATCCATCCAAATAAAACTTTCAAAAAGTCTTCACCTTCCAACCTTACTATATGGGTCTCCTATCTTCACTGATCTCCACAACTCTTTGCAACACAAATTACAGTCCTGTTATTATAAGACTGCAAAATTAGCATCAGCCCAACCAAATCACACCCACCATTGCCAGGCCACTAAATAACTAAACTGGCTAGAATTTGTACATTACCTACATTACACACAACTTACCTTTGCCCATAAACACATTTATAAACCCGAGTGTTGCCCTTTCCTGAAAAATATCATTGAACTTTATGTCCCATCCAAAAATCTACACTCTGGCAACAAACACCTACTTAAAGTATCAAAACCTAGTAAAAGAGCAGGTAGCTGCCTCTATTCCCATTCCATAAATAAGCTGTGGAACACCCTCCCATCTTCAGTTACAGAATTAGACAACATAATCTCCTTTAAAAGAAAACTAAACAACATCTCACTGATAACCCCAGCTGCACATGCAACATATATCCGCAGCTTCCTTAATCTATCAAAACTGTTTCACGTAGCAAATATACTTATATATATATATGTTATGATGTTACACCATACCAGTTATCGCTAATCTTTAGTATCATAGCCCACACATCAATGCAACCATCTCAACACATTTTCTCTTCTCTGTCACTTTCTAGTTTTAATACTGCCATTAAATATATGCCACCTATAATCTACTTATTCCCACTACCTAGCTATAAGATTCTAATTATATCTGTCTTACCTTTAAGTTTAACTTTCTAATTCTATCTTTCCCTTTCCCCCCCCCCAAAAAAAGAATTGAGCTGTATTGTTAAATATTTCTAACTGTATAATTTTCCTACATGCTAATGTTCCATTGTTACTGTATTGTGCCTTTTTTACAACATATATGCTGTTTAGTTTTCTGTATTATTTCATTTGTTTTATAATTATAATTTTGTTTCCTTATAGAATTATTTTCATGTAATTTGGAGCTGTTCTCCCCGGGCCTCCACTGGAAATGGGTCTCAAGCACAGTGGACTTTCCCGGTCAGCAAATAACAATAATAATAATAATAAATAATGACATCATCAGTTTATGCTAAGAAGATGTTAGGAGGAGTGTCTGACATATCTGTGGACTCCCATCCCAGTGTAAAAGTGTGTCCTGAATGATAGGGGAAGGGAGGTACACACCCATCCAAGTTGGCTGCTGTGAGATTAAATAGCCCCTACCTATCTAGCTATGCAAGCTAGAAAATGTAGTACTTCACGCCAGCTCCATCACAGTAGTCTAAGTTTAGCAGTGTCAGAGTGCACTTTATAAAGGATGACATCATCATAGCATTGCAGGTAACATATACTTTTATTAGACTTGCGTGCAAAGTCAGGATTTATGACATGATTGTGTGAGTGCAATTTGTTAAAGTACATAGAAATACATCCTGACAATCAAGGTGAAATAAGCTGTCATGAATGTATATTGCAGAAGCGAGACAGACATGTACCTGTCTTTCAGGATGTTGTCTAGGTGAGGGACACACACACACACACACACACACACACACACACACACACACACACACACACACACACACACACACACACACTCTTAAAGAAACACCAGTAGTGCAGTGATGGAGTTATGTGTCTTCATATTCAGTTAAAGGTATGTCCACATTCATACAAGTTACTGACAATATCAATGGGATATGATCATGTATGACCAATGTCCACTGTCACTATAAACCCATACCAAATATTACAATGCAGTCAGGCTATGTAATTCTGGAATCTGTTTGACAATGGCCCAAGTACTGTTACATCATTTGCAAGTGCATTGCTGCAGGGCACATATGAATATCAGAAAATATGTGTTCATTCAAGTACACATGTCACTGCCCTTCAGTTGTGTTTATGAATGCATTTCCATTTAGTGGAGGATTACAGCTCATAGTTAGACATGCTATACACCTCACTGCAAAGCACATTCTCTAGAAGCTGATTTGTGCAGATGATGGCAAAGTATTAGCGCATGCATGATTCGAATTTCAGGAATTCATCTTGGACTTGTGAAGTAGCAGTCCAGTGTCCACTGGTGCTTATTGCCAAACTGTGCATAAATAGAGAAATACAGTAACTGACCTGATTGGGGTTAACTGCAAAGTACATCTGTTTGTTGTTACTGTTTCATGTGCCAGGCTTGCAAGATATGTTATGGGGAAATTGCTGCCAGCTAGTATGATGTGCATGCCGTATTCTATATTTGAAATGTTGGGGCCAAAGTTTTACTACATAAATAACTGTTGCGCTTGCCTTCCCCATTTGCTCAACATTAAGTGCCAAGCAAACTCAGCTGTCTGCTTAAGGAAAAAAGTGAAAAATTTAATGTAGTGCACTTTCCTTCATGCAAACAGGCTAAGCGGCAATGCATGGCCATCAGCACTCTGGACTTTACTGAGTGGGGAAAATACATCCACCACTTAGCTTTCTCTGTGGCACAGGGTGTAAGGGCAGTGAATTCCTGCTTAGAATATAAGTTCAAACCCAGGTGATTTGACTGCAAATGTGACTATCAATGACTACACTAATGTATGTGTCTTCCCCAAATTGTATTAGTAATGCCTATCTCAATTCACTTCTACAACTAGTAGCTGTTTTGCAGACCTCACAGCAAATCTCAAGTTAATTGTCTGTACAGCTTGCTACAAATGACAAGGGGTGGTACATTTTTTGAAATGATTAGCATGACTCATCAGATATGCTATTTGTGTAGGGCAGGACATCCTGAAAAGTGTGTGCAGTATGCTTCTTTACAGTAAGGATGTTTTCCACATCATATTTGATGAACAATTAATCCATCATTATCCTACTAAAGATGCTACAGTAAATTCTGATGAGAGAGAGGAGGTGATGGCAGACACAAGGCTGTAGAGGATGTAAGAGGTATGTCCTGCCACATTCATGAACATCCTAATGGTGTGTTGGTATGATGTGTCTTCTCAATCAGAATATGTCCTGTTTTGTATCGTGAATTGCATGAGATAAGGACAGTGACAATAATTAATACATCCATATACATCTGTTTAAAGAAGATGTGGGACATCTGAAATATAATGATGCCATGTGGGAATTAATTTTTCAGTTATATCAACTGTGGCTCTACTTACAGTTTACTTGATAGGCAGATGTATCATACTTAGGTAGGAGAAAGGGAAGATAGATGGATAGCAACATATACAATGTATCATACCTATGTAGGAGAAAGGGAAGATAGATGGATAAACAACAGATACAATGTATCATACTTATGTAGGAGAAAGGGAAGATAGATGGATAGCAACAGATACAATGTATCATACCTATGTAGGAGAAAGGGAAGATAGATGGATAGCAACAGATACAATGTATCATACCTATGTAGGAGAAAGGGAAGATAGATGAATAGCAACAGATACACAGGGAAGAGACCTTTGAAAACAGTCCTTAAGTGCATCCCTTACTGCTGATTTATAAGCCTTGACAAGATGCAAAAGTAAGTTTATACATCTGAACATCACCTGAATATGACACCAAGGGGATCCTATGACAGATTTTTGAAATGTTACACATTATGGGAGCACTGATAACCTACTGAATCGAGGTAACATATAGGTGTTATCCATCAGCAGGGCTTATGACAGTATGCAGAAATCATATGATGACCTTTACATCCATCAGCCTAATAGATACACACACATAAATAGGGATGGGAGTGAAGTGGGTTAATAGATGGAGAGATGGACGCACGCATAACAATGTTTGGCATAATGGAACATTCATGGACATGATTTTGGTGTGTCCTCATTATAAACATGCCATGGTCAGTAGCATGAAGTGACTGATATATAGGTAAATAAGGGTTAGGAGAGGGACAACAGGCTTATGACAAGCAGAACAAGGCTGGATAAACATGCCATAATTGTGGAGATGGCTGTCACTTCAAATACTCTTTTTTGACCAGCATGCACTATATCTCTATGAGAATTCGTAACTGTGGCAAATGTTAAGATATGGGCAATTAAACATATCATAGACATAAAGCATCACACTAAGAAATGATGTGAGATGTACCTGGAATCAAACCCTTGATGCTATGGGCTAAAAAAACTTCATTCAAATGATTTCTGCCAGTACTCCACATAGGTAGTTACACTTTGTTACATGCAGCATTCTAAAAACTGTCAGAGTAACTGTTGCAAAGTAGTAAGCTTACTCTGCTATAACTGTGTTCCACTAACATAACAGTTTAAGCAGTATTGCATGGAGATAACCAAAATAGTGTGGCTGACAACAAAAGCTCACCAGGTTTTGCCATAGGAAGTGAGCAGCCATTCACTGCCCCTCAGCACTGATACATGATACCAAACTCCACACAAATGTAGAGAACAAAAAGTGAAGATTATTTTATGGGCCATTTCTGGCCATGTGTGTTGATTGTGATTTTATTTTTGACCAGATTAAATGTGTGAAAATGGGGTTGATAGGAAAGTGGTGAAATGGCGGAGCAAGCAGAGAGAAGAACAAAGGGGAAACAATACAGGCATTTGCCACATGCAAATGGAAAAGGCAATAGAGAAGACATAGTTGAGTAAGTGCTCATTATGACCCCCCTCACTAAAATGTTTAATGTGGGACTTGAATCCTGATTTCCTTCTGTTCTCTGTTTTTTTAGCTCACAGCATTTATACGTTGTGCCACAGAGATAGTCAACGGATGGGTGGAATTTCTGCAGTCATTACCATCCATGGTGCTGCTACCATGCAATGCTGCTAACTGTGTTTGCCCTCTGTAAGGTGACTAAAATTATATTTTTCACTTTTCCTTAAGTGTTGAGCCACAACACTCATGGTAAAAGCAAAACAAAAAATAAATAAATATTGATAATAAAAAGATAAAATGGGAAACAAAGGTTAAAAAAATAGCCTGCTGTAAATGTGAACAATCAGACTATTGTACTTACACAACACAGTTGTAGTGGGTTATCTCTCTCTGCCACTGACACAACTTTGCAGTAGCAATCAAATAACGTGAATTCAAGTAATTCCAATTTCATATCCAGTATTAAACAGTTCATACAGTTGGACATTCTCAGTTGATTGTATATGTGTAGATAACATGTTTAGTGAAATGAGTGATCACACAATATTTATAAATGTTGGCAGAACTGCAGATCTGCCTCCTCTTTGTATTCTGGGAATCCTTTCCTTATCTCTGCTTTACTATCAGATAATCTCTAGTGGAATATCCTCTCATTTTTATTTCAAGGTGTGATAACAAATACATGACCAAGAACAACAGTTTTCAGCAAAAGCAGGAAACTGTGCCATCATGAAAAAGAAATATACATGTGGGGTGTTTGGTTTTGTTTAAAAGCTCACTGCAGTTAGTTCCATGCTTTGTAAGTGTATTCTCACTGACACACCCACTTCAGGGAAAAGTGTCTGTGCATTACTGTGTTTTACTTCAGTGAGAGTAATCATTCACAGTTGTAAGCCACTGTGTTTGCATACACTATGTTTGCATCTGCTACACAGTCAACAGTTTGGTATTCAGTAATTCTAATGAGTTCATACTTCATTTGCATCTTCAGAGTGCTCAGAGGGCTGGCGCTACACATAAAGGTAACCATGTAGCTATGGAATTTGAAAATGTGGAGACTGTTTTCAGGCATGTTTATTGCTCCACTTGTGAAAATGTAGAGATAAGTAGACATTTTGGACTGCTTTTTCTATAGTGGGAGCAGGTTCATACATCTTAACTGTACAGATTTTCCAGAATGTCCAGATGTTTGTCTCATATTTTTTGGTCCATTTTTCACAAAAATGTGCTTTTCTGGCAAATTACAGGCAAATCATTAAAGACTGAAGTTGGAGAATAATAACAGACAATTGAGTTTCAAACTTCATACCCTTCCAAAAATGCATGCTAATATAAAACCTTTTGTTCTATCAACTTTCTAAGTTTGTAAGAGCAATATTTAAAAATTGTCCCTATTTTGGCCTTTGTCCCACTTTTGTTTATGGATTATTCCTGATTTCTTGCTTTCTAAGATGTTGAGAGGTATGGGCAGATTATTTGGTAAACTGCATGAGTATATACACATGTTAGTCATGTCAGATATTTATGGTATTGCTGGACAACTCACACACATTCGACTTTATGTACATTTACAAGTACCAGTTATAGTGGTACCTGCCATTTATTTGTGTTCTTGCACATTTATTTTTCAATTACAGGCTCCACACTTATGTTGACATTCCTGCATTTGCAACTGTTGGCATTCAGGGCTGACTTTGCCTGATGCTAGCAGTACACAGCCATTACATGGGAAGTTAAGGTTGTGAGCCATTACTTGGGGAAGTTAAGTGTATGAGCATTGGCTGGCATCAACTGTACTCTATGTATGTGCATAGGATGAAAGATGCATGCCTTAGGTGGTTAGCACGTATGCTATCCATTGCTCCTTGGCAAGGGTATATTGTGCACTCCTGTCTACCTACACGTTTTCCCCTCTGATTCTTCACCTGCATGTGGATGTGATAACCCTGCCAGTGGTGGTGGAATGTGTGCTCCAACCTCTTGGTTCTCCTGCTGCAGTTGCTTTTGCAGGATGATATTGTGTAGGACAGCACAGACTGTAATAATTTCCACACAAGTACTAATATCATACTGCAGGCCCCCCTAATGTATCTAGACACAGAAACTGTAACTTCAGCAGCCCAAACACACACTCTGTAATGTTTCTTGTTTGACCATATGCCTCATTATAACATTCTTCTGTGTGTGTGTGTGTGTGTGTGTGTGTGTGTGTGTGTGTGTGTGTGTCTTTGTGTGTTTGTGTGTGTGTGTGTGTGTGTGTGTGTGTGTGTGTGTGTGTGTGTGTGTGTGTGTGTGTGTGTGTGTGTGCTTTTCTCATGAGTGTTATTAGCCATGGTTTCAACGCACCTTCTGCATCCCCCCAGTAAATGGCCTTGTGGAACGTCTCCTAGAAAACCTCTGGTAGAGCTGTGAGGTGTACCACATATGAGAGTCATAGATTCATAGGTTCATAAATAGGTACTAGCCTATTGGCCCAAGGGCCTAGGAAAGCCTAGCCAACAAGGTTTCCTGGCTTACACCACCCAAGAAAATTATTTTCCTGTGCCACTGTCGAGCAGAGACACAGAAGTGATCCCCAGGGTGTATTTCCTATTTCCCATCCACTCATCAAGATTTTTCTTGAAGAGTGCTAATGAAGAACTTTGCTTGACATAGATGGGTAGCCTGTTCCAGAGTATGGGAAGTCGCTGGGACAGGAATCTATCCCTCCAGCATGTCCTGTTTATTGTGGTGACAAGGTTTAGGTATATAGAGCATGTAGCTCGGAGGGATTGGGATTTCTTTAGTTGCAGCATGTCCAACAGCTCTGGGTTTTACATAGCTTTATATGTTAAGCAGAGATCACCTCGGAGTAGGCGATATGCTATGGAGTAAAGCTGGAGTTTTTTGAGACGGTCAGTGTAGGGCATCTGTTTGAGGCCAGTAATCCTCTTTGTGAGGTATTTCTGCGACCTTTCCAGCTGCTGCAGATGTCTTGTGAGGTACATTCCAAAAGGGGCGTTGTACTCTATAATGGGTCTAATGAGTGTCGAGTAGAAGGGAACAATGACCTCTTTTTCCCCTGGATGAGAACCCTTTTATGATGAGGTGTGCCACATAGGACTTGCTGACTACTATGGCGATGTGACTATCAAAGGACAGACTACTGTCCACCTGGGTCCCAAGGTCTCTTATCACACATTTGGTGTTATGTGGACTGTGTCTATGTAGTAGTTCATGGGTACAGAGTTTTTACCAAAGGGGATGACAATGCACTTTTTGGCATTGAGCTTGAGGCCTTGAGCTTGAGGCATTATACTTGTCTGGTACTTGTCATGGTAATTGCTGGGGTTGCTAGCACATAACATTCATGAGGATTCTCCTCGCATTACACATGACCTTTTCCATTAAAGGAGTGGAACCACTTTCTGTTGATGTAGATCCTTCCCTATTCTCCAGGTGGTGATTTGATCTCAATGTGGGTGGAGTCTGTTGCAAAGGAATACAGCCAGGGTACTGACAAGGATTCTAAAGCAACTATTTTCATTAGTACTCATCAAAAAAGCAATATGGCAGGAATGTAGGATAGCTGAGGGAGGGGCATTAACATACTGTAGAAAAGAGTCTATTTAGGGTTGCCACCTTCCACTGTGGCCAAAACCAAAGCAAGGTCACACCCTTGCACCTCCCATAACCCATCCATCTCCTCCCATCTCCCCACCTACTTCCAGCCCATTTTGTGATGCCATAGTCATGTCAAGTGAGGAGGAATGCCCTCTTTTTCCTTTTGCAATGCTTTTTTCTGCTGATTTACTATCCCTTTCTACAAAAAAAAAAGTAGTAAAATCTGCCAATTTAACAAGCTCTGATAGTCTGTTTCTTTTTTGAAACAGAATACTGGAGTTTGTATAGTGTTTTCTGGATTACCAGACAATAAGTTTGATTTCTGGATAGTCTGGAAAAAAGAAATGGATAGGTGGCAACGCTGTCTACTGGCTGTTGATGGATCTAAGAGAAGACATGCACAACACCTAGACAACATATTCTCAGTAATTCTGAAGTCTGTAACAGCGGTGCTATCCTCTTATCTAATGATTTCTTTTTACAAATCCCGCAACAGAAGAGATGTGCTAGACAATAAGAAAATGGCTACAGTGGGATGACTCCTCAAGGTAAGAACAGAAGTAGATCTAGTTAACTACAGACATTTAATTCATCAGCAGTATTTGGCAAAGCTATTGAGAAAATACTGAGGGCAAGACTGGTAGAATTCTAAAGGCCAGATGTTTCTAGAATGGATCAGGATGCATTTGTACATTTGTAGCCAGCAGTTCCAGCCAGGTAAATGTTATCGATTTATGCAGCTGAATGTGGGAATGCTTTATATGTTTTGGGAATGTCAATTATTTGTGGGATTTGGGAGGTCTACATTAAAAAGAATTCACTAAAACAATAAAAACAAATCAAAGCTTAATTCAAGGTAAAATTAACGATCAAGATGAGTGACAATAATAAGGCCTTCTACAACCCGATCTGAAAAATGAAGGGGAAGAAATTAAATATAGAATATAAAAAACGTATCACAAGAGCAGAGGCAACAGATACAATTGACGAATTAGCAGAGAGATTTTGAGGAAATTTCAGGTCACGAAGGGGAACCCCTCTGTATCCTTTTCCCTACAGCACAATTCTACTTGAAATTAAATCCAAAATAGCCACCTCTGCCATAACTAAGGTCAAAAGCATCATCTGCACAAGACCAGATGAAATACCAGAAAATGTAATCTCAACAATCAAAAAATAGCCTCCTATACCCTCTTGCACACATTCCTAATATAGAATATATATATATAAAGCAGGCTATTGTGGTTCCAGTCCACAGGCCATAATAATTACAGACCACTTAGAATCTGTATGAATAACAAGTTTGCTTATTTGTTGGTATGTTCACTTCACCATGTAGGCCAGTCAATCTCGTTAACCCCACATATCTCTTGAATGCTTTACCTAATATGGGGGGGGGGTAGGAAGCTTTAGGTCCTGATTGTACCTCCTAACAGGAGAAGTTGGTATTCCATTCCCCTCCTGAAATTACTACTTCTCTTTGCTGATGAATTTATTCTGACATTGATCCATAGGCCATTTGCATTGTTGTACCTGAGGGCAGGTGCAGTGAGACAAATGTAAACAAGCTCTCTGCTAAAAATCATTTTATCAGGACATAAAGTCCTTCTATGTATTCATGGTATTCAAGTACTTTGAATAGCGCTGCTCTACTGAATATAATTACCGACCTTCTCTGCTTACGGACGGCTTCTCTGGATGGTGCAGTGGTGCAGCCTCAGAGCAAAAGGTTTTCCCGTTTGATTCTTGACTGGGGTTCCTTCTGTGAGGAGTCTGCATACCCTCCCTGCATTTGTGTGAGTTTCCTCCAGGTGCTCCAGTTTCCTTCCATGTTACAATGACATATGTCTGGAGCATTTCTCCCTAGGCCTCCAATGAAAATTGGGTTGTTCCAAGTCGGACTTTCTCAGTAAACAAATGTTAAATAAGTTACTTTGTGGGTAAGAGGAAAATGCTCCAAATGGTTTTTGCTTATCAACCTTTGGTGTTTTGTCTCTGTTTGGTGAATCTATCTTAGCTTGATACTTAGAGATATTTTTAATGAATGTCAAAACCTGTGTTCATTTAACTTGGTTATTAATCCCATCTACATCCAACATAAACATCTAAACATCCTCATTATTGCTTTCTGTTAGTACTTCTAAAGGGAACCACCCCCACCTCCTGCAGGTCATAACTTTATATTTTATTATAGTAGAAAATATATACTTCTGTTTCTTTGTTATGATATAATGCACTTTTCAGTATTGGGATGTTCTGTTTCTTGAATATAAGAGACTACCTCACAAAAATATGAACAGCTTAATATGCACCTTTAACAAAATCCCCTTTCTAAGTGATCCCTTTATGAATCTGCCCTAGTCAACCCAGATATCACTTTCCTGTAAAATTGTATTTATCAAAGAATCCTTTTGGTTTTGACTAGGGTAGCCTCCACTGGGCATAAATGGAAACTAATCCTTCATGTTGTGGCAATGAAGTGTACACAGACTTTCCAGCTTGTTCACACAGTAAAGGAAGAGATACTCTGGCAGTGAAAGATCGAGGATCATTTCACTACCAGTTCCTGGACTGAGTTAACTTCTATTAACCTGGGAGGGATCATTTGCTGAACAGCAATCGACCTTTTGAACATTGAAATAAGTCTGTAAATTGCTGCAAGTTATTACACTTTTGAACACTGGAAAAAAGTCTGTAAATTGCCGTAAGTTATTTAGGGTTGTAGCAGTCATGTGGAATGTGTTAGCAACATGTTTCTCCTGAAATGGGGGGATATCTAATGAGGAGGGCTGACCCATCTTTGAAATGGCATCTTCTGAAGAGATCTTCAGATTATCTGGGTAGAGCAGCTGGAATCACTGGTTGTTTATATGGCAAGTTTTGATGGCAGATTTGAATGTTGTTCTTTTCAGTCTTGTTTCCTGGGATAGTCATTTTAAATGTACATTCTTATATCCCCTCACGTGGCAGACTTTATCAAGGAACAAAACTAGGTAATGAACCTTTTCCTTAACTTGGTATGAAGAAAATTTTACAATGAAGTGTCGAGGTATACTTCTTTCTGATGCAGGGAGAAAATCTCTGTGTGCCTGATCTAAGATTAAATCTTTTGCAAGATCTCCAAAAAGAGAATACACTGTAGGGATGAAGTGTCTCCACACAACAGCAAAATGACGAAAAATAGAATGAAAGGCACACCACGACAATCGAAGCAAACCTTTAAGCAAACCACAAAATCTTTATTGTCAGTAAGCGCTTTCACTTCCAATATGACGCTTCTTCAGACTTTAAAAACAGACTCACAAAACATTCATTAAGTAGTTTTAGTCCTCTCATTCATTATCTATGTGGACCAATAAAATCTTTAGACTAATTAATGCAAATTACATCTAAAAATTTTATCTCTAAAAATTTTAGAAACTAACATATTAATAACTAAATCATAAAAACATACCTGTAAAAATATTTATAAAGAGTATTTATAAAAAGTATGTACGTGTGTAAAAAATATATATATGTTTAACAAATATATATATATGAATATATATGTAAATAAATGTATCTATATATATCAATAAGAATGATATGCTTAAAAAACATATGAATAATAGCTGTGAATGAATATATAACAATGTACAATAAGAAAATATCAGTGTCTTAGGGGTCTATCCTTAAGGAACGGTTTCAGGGAGACCCTGTCATTCAAACCATGCCCATTGTCAGCTTGTAATTTAATTATCCACCTATTGTCTTCCTTCTCAGTGAAATTATTTACATTTCCCAGTCTCTCTATAGTATGTATGAGTTCTTGGACCAAAAACTTAAACCTATGTGTAGTGTCTCTGTGGAGTACATGTCTAGCAATGGTATTGGTTTCATTCTCCCTACTTATAGCATAAATATGCTCCCTGATCCTTTCCCTTAATGTCCTATTGGTTTTACCTACATAGAAATCTCCACATTTTTGACAACCCCCTAAATATACTAGATTTCTGGAGGTGCAACTAGCATAAAAATCAAATTCATATCTGATATGAGTATCTGGGTGTTCAAATACATTGGTGCTCAAGATGTATTGACATTGATTGCAATTATAACAGGGAAAGGTGCCTTTCTTGATGGAGAGAAGTCTATTGGTTTTATTACGTTCATAACATAGCAGCCTTTTTAAGGATTTAGTATTTTTATAACTAAAACTCAGCTGCTGGCCTACTAGTTTACTGATTCCTTCATCTGATGTTAGGATACCCCAATTCTTCTTGATAACATTTGTTATCATCTTATTATGATTCGTAAATGGAATTACTACCCTATTCTTCCTAATATTACTGCTCTTCTTATGGGATGTCTCAATTTCTCTCGGGTTATTATTCTTATTAATATAAGGGTGTCCGTTTGTTGCTCGATCAACATCATGTAGAGCCTCCAAATCCTTTTTATGATATCCTCTCTCCAAAAGATCTCTCTGTACGTCTTCTATAGCTGTACCAAAAGTCTCATTTTTGCTGGTTAGTCTAGAACACCTTAATGCCTGATTCTTTACTATATTCTTGTGTATGTGGGGTGGGTGCATACTGTCCCTATGTAAAAACACATCTCTTCTACGAGGTTTTCTATATATCACAGTGTGCAGCATGTTATCTTCCTTTGTCAGTAATACATCTAAAACCTCAATAAAGTTTCTAGAGAATTTGCTTGTGAGTGTAAGAAAACTAGTAGTACCATTAATATATCTAATAAAATCTCTCAAAGTATCCAATTCACCTCCCCAAATAAGGAAGAGGTCATCCACAAATCTTTTATAAAACTTAAATTGTGAAAAAAGTGTATTCTCTAAGATGTATGTTTGTTCCCAGTATGCAAGAACCAAATTTGCATATGAATTAGCGCATGGTGTACCCATTGCCACACCTGTTGTTTGTAAAAATATTTACCAGCAAACGTAAAAGCATTATTGTTGAGAACCAGCTCTAATAACATAGCCATCCTTATTACTTGGTCTCCAGAAATCCATTTCTGTATCAAATATAGTCTTAGATATTCAACGCCTGTATCATTAGGTATACTGGTAAACAAGGATTTGACGTCCAGAGTTACTAGATAGTCAGTTGCAGTAATATGTTTATTGATATTCAAAGGTGATAAGGTCTCTAGAAACTGTTGGGTGTCCCTAAGAATCGAAGGTGTTAACTCAACTACTGGTCTCAACTGCTTTTCTAAATAGATAGACATACTTTCTGTGAGCCACCCTTTGCCTGATACAATAGGCCTCAATGGAGGGTTTGTAGAGTTCTTATGAATTTTTGGTAGGCCTCTAAAAGTTGGCACTAGAGGTTTCTCTATCAAAAAGTATCTATACAAATCAATATCAAAAATACCACTCATCAGCATATCGTATAGTTTGGCATAGATTGGCATATAGATTTTTTTATCAATGCATTCAATCCTGTGAGGGTTAAACTACGATATGTAGATTCATCTGATAACATTACATTAATCTCAGTGTTATAGAAATCTTTATCCAAAATCACTGTAGCACCTCCTTTATCAGCTGGTCGAATCACTATATCATTATTATTCTGTAAATTGTTCAAGGCTTGAATTTCTTGTTTGCTTAAATTAAAAAACTCCGGTCTCGGTCTATTATGCTTATCATTAAATGTTACTAACAAATCTGTAACACTTGCTTTCTCAAAGCACTCTAAATGTGTATGTAGCTGAGGTACAAAAGTGGATGGTTTAGAAAAAGTGCATATGCTCTCATTATTAGCAATGTGCTCATTATTATGTATCATATCTAAAGTCACTTTCCTGGTAAAGTGTTTGATATCAATAATTACATTACTAACATCCACAGTCTGTGAGGGAATAACTGAAAGTCCTTTGTTGAGAACAGTTATCTCATCTAAAGTCAAAATGTACCTTGAGAGGTTAACAAATAAGTCCTCTGTGTCGGTTTCAGAACTTTCCTCTGGAACTCGAGCTGTTCCTCTGAGATCTTCCTCTTTCTTCCCTTGTAAGATTGGTTCCATTCTTGTCGGTTCGTTGTCTTGAACACCAGTGGAAAATGGAGGTCATTACTTACACCAATACCTTCCTGTGTGTTAGTTTCAACAGTAGAAATCACTTTCCTATGAACAACTGGTACAGTGGTAGCTTCAGGAATGATATTCACTTCTAAACGCGTTGATTTGACGGTCTCATTACCCTTTCCTGTACTGGTAGTCGGAAATGATGTAAGATTTCCAGTAGTTACTGTCGGAACCATATCTCGGACGGACTCATCTGCTGTTCGCTCAATGGTGGACTGTGTCTCCATATTTCTTGGCCGGGTGAACTCTTCTAGAGACCAAGTAATAAGGATGGCTATGTTATTAGAACTGGTTCTCAACAATAATGCTTTTACGTTTGCTGGTAAATATTTTTTACAAACAACAGGTGTGGTGATGGGTACACCATGCGCTAATTCATATGCAAATTTGGTTCTTGCATACTGGGAACAAACATACATCTCGGAGAATACACTTTTTTCACAATTTATTAAGTTTTATAAAAGATTTGTGGATGACCTCTTCCTTATTTGGGGAGGCGAATTGGATACTTTGAGAGATTTTATTAGATTTATTAATGGTACTACTAGTTTTCTTACACTCACAAGCAAATTCTCTAGAAACTCTATTGAGTTTTTAGAAGTATTACTGACAAAAGAAGATGACATGCTGCACACTGTGATATATAGAAAACCTTGTAGAAGAAATGCGTTTTTACATACAGACAGTATGCACCCATCCCACATACACAAGAATATAGTAAAGAATAAGGCATTAAGGTGTTCTAGACTAACCAGCAAAAATGAGACTTTTGGTACAGCTATAGAAGACATACAGAGAGATCTTTTGGAGAGAGGATATCATAAAAAGGATTTGGAGGCTCTACATGATGTTGATCGAGCAACAAACAGACACCCTTATATTAATAAGAATAATAACCCGAGAGAGATTGAGACATCCCATAAGAAGAGCAGTAATATTAGGAAGAATAGGGTAGTAATTCCATTTACGAATCATAATAAGATGATAACAAATGTTATCAAGAAGTATTGGGGTATCCTAACATCAGATGAAGGAATCAGTAAACTAGTAGGCCAGCAACCGAGTTTTAGTTATAAAATACTAAATCCTTAAAAAGGCTGCTATGTTATGAATGTAATGAAACCAATAGACTTCTCTCCATCAAGAAAGGCACCTTTCCCTGTTATAATTGCAATCAATGTCAATACGTCTTGAGCACCAATGCATTTGAACACCCAGATACTCACATCAGATATGAATTTGATTTTTATGCTAGTTGCACCTCCAGAAATGTAGTATATTTAGGGGTTTGTCAAAAATGTGGAGATTTCTACGTAGGTAAAACCAATAGGACATTAAGGGAAAGGATCAGGGAGCATATTTATGCTATAAGTAGGGAGAATGAAACCAATGCCATTGCTAGACATGTACTCCACAGAGACACTACACATAGGTTTAAGTGTTTGGTCCTAGAACTCATACATACTACAGACAGACTGGGAAATGTAAATAATTTCACAGAGAAGGAAGAAAATAGGTGGATAATTAAGTTACAAGCGGACAATGGGCATGGTTTCAATGACAGGGTCTCCCTGAATCCGTTCCTTAAGGATAGACCCCCAAGACACTGATATTTTCTTAATGTACATTCTTATATATTCATTCACAGCTATTATTCATATGTTTTTTAAGCATATCATTCTTATTGATATATATAGATGGGTCCATATCACTACATCGACAAGTCATAACATCGACATTCAGTACTCCGACACGAAATCACCGACAGATTAAATAACCGAAATCCCACTTCACCGACATTCACAAGTTCGACAACGAAGCAGTCACTAAGTAAATGCCCCTAACCACTGCACAAAACTCTTACACATACTAAACCGGGTCTACTTCAACACACTACACTACATAGCATACACACTAGCCCTGACCCAAACCCTAACCCTAAGGTCTGACACTATCGCACACTTCACCTACCTGCACCCTAACCCTAACTCACTTACCCACCCCTAGCCCAAGCTCCGACACTAACGCACACTTTACCTACCTGCACCCTAACCCTAACTCACTTACCCACCCCTAGCCCAAGCTCCAACACTATCGCACACTTCACCTACCTGCACCCTAAACCTAACTCACTTACCCACCCCTAGCCCAAGCTCTGACACTAACGCACACTTCACCTACCTGACTGCTTTGTTGTCGAACTTGTGAATGTCGGTGAAGTGGGATTTCGGTTATTTAATGTCGGTGATTTCGTGTCGGTGTACTGAATGTCGATGTTATGACTTGTCGATGTAGTCATATGGACCCATATAGATACATTTATTTACATACATATTCATATATATATATTTTTTAAACATATATATATTTTTTACACACGTACATACTTTTTATAAATACTCTTTATAAATATTTTTACAGGAATGTTTTTATGATTTAGTTATTAATATGTTAGTTTCTAAAATTTTTAGAGATAAAATTTTTAGATGTAATTTGCATTAATTAGTCTAATGATTTTATTGGTCCACATAGATAATGAATGAGAGGACTAAAACTACTTAATGAATGTTTTGTGAGTCTGTTTTTAAAGTCTGAAGAAGCGTCATATTGGACGTGAAAGCGCTTACTGACAATAAAGATTTTGTGGTTTGCTTAAAGGTTTGCTTCGATTGTCGTGGTGTGCCTTTTGGAAGATCTGTCCATTCCATAAGTAAGAGTTGAATAAAATTTAGGCTATTATTTTCTTTCTTTCCCCTTAGGTATGTCATTTATTTTGACATTTTTGGGCCTACTATAGTCTTCCATATTTATAAGTTCACTTTCTGTGTACTCAAGTCTGTCTTCTTGTTGTGAGAGCTTTTGTTTCATAGTTGTTACTTCCTTTGTAAATTCTGATATACTGTCACAGCTTCCTCTATGTCATAGATTTAATTGTCCATTTATGACATGTAATCCAGTAGCAATACATTTGTTTTTTGAATTTTAATAAGTAGAATAGACATGAACCTCCGTTTCAAGGTGGGGGGGGGGGGGGATATGGTGGCCAGGTTGTTCCAAACAGACATATATTAATGTGTAGTCCTCACCCTGAACCACAGCTGTTTTCACTTTTTTTATTTTCTTTATTATTTATTTACCAAGAAAGTCTGACTGGGACAGAGCCTATTTCTAAAAGAGACCCGGAGAGAAGCACTACAGACATGTCTTTGGAATGTGGGTGGAAAACGGAACACCTAGAGAAAACCCATGCAAACACAAGAAGACATGCAGAATCCACACAGAAGGCACCCCAGCCAAGAATCAAACCAGAGAGCCTCTTGCTGTGAGGTGACAGCTCTAACTGCTGCACCACTGCACCTTATTTTGTGGTTTGCTTTTCATTTTAGACACACTGTTTGTTCCTGCACTTTTTGCTCTATTTTCAGTTTTGAGTTTTCTTAATACTCCATTGTTTTTTCAGTTCTTTTATTTGTGGTTTGTGGAGACAGAAAGTGGATGTTGCCTACTTCTTGGTGGTCTCTGCTGGAAGTCTGAGTCAAATGTAGATTTATATGTTTAACCTTATAAATCTTTTTGACACTGTGAATACTGCCGTGGATGATAATTTATGTGTACATGCAGCTCCCATTCATCTGGCTAAAGCATTCAACAGCGCACTCCATTGTGGGAATCATACATTAATTCAGGTATCTAAAGATAAAGTCATAATAAATTGGGTTCACAACTGGCTACATGTTCATGCACAACACGTAAGAATAGGAAGATTTCTACAACAGATAAGAAAAGAAGGATTCCCTACCCTCGCCATGCAGCCATCACTCCTTTTGGGTATCCATTTCTCAGATGTCAAAAGCCTGACTCCAGTTTCTGCCTCATGCAGCATGCAGATGGCAGCAAACTTGGAAGCTTTATTCTCGTGTATATACTGCTCAAGATCCCTTCAAACAGCACTTAGTATTACCCTAAATGGTGCAGTAAACATTATCTTGTTTTTAGTGCCAAAAAAATGTATCATTCTGGCATTTATCAACCTCTCTCTACCAGCAACAAATAAAGATGACAAAATAGTAAACATCTTTGGAGTTCCTGTTGATGGTATCATATGCTGTTGTCTGCAAAGTGTGTTGGTTTGTCCCTTTGATCCTATATGCGGTTGAGAGCTGTGTTAGACAGGTAATTGTCTTAAGTTATGCAACTCTTATCAGACCAAAGAAAGAATACTGTACACTGTTTTATAAGCATGCTACCTGCTGCATATGGAACACGAGAATAAAAGGGCTTCAAGTCTTGCCTTAAAGACAAATACTGCAACAATACTCTGATTCCCTTCTTAGAGGAGATCTGAGAATGAACTATAGAACATTAAATGACTTCTTACAGTCCCTTTGCTTAGAACACCCAGAAGAAACCAGAACACAAAAGGAGACTCTACCTCAATAAAAACTATATCAACCAAACAACAAATTAGGGCAACTTCATAACTGAAAGAAGCTCACACCTATACAATGAACTTTCATCTCAGTTAAAGTCTGACAATCAATTAAATACCTTAAAGGAGGGACTGCATGACAACATGGCTATCTACAACTTTCAAAAGATCTTGAGTTTTTTAATCATACCTAACAACCTATGAATAGATCTTTACAAGCAGTCTACCCTAGAGACTGAAAATGTGTGATTTTTTACATTAGCAGAAAATACTACATCGATATATTGACTGCATTTTAGATATTATGGAGAAAGATAGGTTAAAAATAAAAAAGAAGCCTGGGTGCACAGGTCCCAGGATGAAAAAAAAAAATGCCCACTCCTGGTGTATTCCGTGGTGCCTGAAATGAAAAAAAAAACAGGCATTGTAGAATCCTCAGGACATATCCAGATTCCTAGCAGAGGGTTAAGCCAGGCTCTGGGAAGGGTGGCCCCCTTGTGGAAGAAGGAAGAAGTCCACAAAAAAAACAGAAACTGGTAGGCCAAAAAAAGAGGCATAGAGATGACAAAGTGGTCTGTTGTGGATACTATTACTATTTTGCAAAAAGTCCATAATTTCTGGACAGAGAAGTATGTCAAACAATTAAGAAAGCAATTAGAGGAAAGAAACATACTTGCACATGAAAAACTGTCAAGAGCTACAAATAAAAATCTGTATTCCTTAATACAACAAATCACTGAAAAACATATAGACAAAGTTATTTTGGGCCCCCTGGAAAAGTAAGTGACAAAGGAAATGGGGAAAATATAAAAAAACAAAAACTCAAAGATTTTGAAAGGTATAAAAAAGAAACATGGACATTGGAAATAAGAACAGATGTAATATGGAACAAAATTTATGCAAAAGAGAAAGCCAAATTAATCAATAAAGATGAAGAATCAATTTTTAAGAGAAATACAAGCAAAGACACCTGAATATGGAAAATTTCCTAATAAAAAATGAGATCATAGAAGGGGAATACTGAAAAGATTAGTAAGGTAGAAGTTAAACAAATAGAAACTGAAGTTATGGACTATCTGTTAAGTGACAGGTTTATTATGGAGACTCCAACACAGGCAATATCACAACAAGATGGACCAGTGGGTTTCCAGATGAAAGATCAGTAGATGCAATGGAATGCATATCAAGAAGATATACCAGAGATTGATGTTTCAGAACCTGCTGTAGGAGATTCACATGAAAGTTCAATTGAAGTTGCACAGCACAGGAAGGGGCAGGAGATGATGGCAAACTTGACATGGGTAATGCTGCAGTGTGATGGTCCAATGAGTGCACACATGGCAAACCATCAGATGAAGCAGGATGCATCTGAAGAGGCTGTGTCACAGGGTGATGTTCTGGAACCTTCTTTAGAAGGCTCTCAGGAAACGGACAGCAAAGAAGATGCCCTCAGTCCAGAAGAAAATGATCTAAGGGAAGATCTGTTTGATGTAATGGAGATGGATAAACATATTTAGATATATGAAGTAACCTGATTAAAAAAAGCAAATAAGACCCAGAATGTTAGAAGACTTTTAAAGTAGATGAACACAGTAATCAAGACTATTAAGAGAAACCTATGTAATGTAAGAGGGATAAATAGAATGTACTGTGGTGTAGCTAAACTAATAACAGATACAGTGTTCCCACAAATAGGTAGAGTAACAAATAAAAGGAAGGGAACAAGAAGACCACCGCCACGGAACCACTGAACAGAGAAAATTATAAAACAGCCAAGTCAAAAGGTATCATTGTTAGAATATGGAAAAGGAAATAGAGCATCAAAACTTCTTAGAAAGCTAGATCCAGTAAAAGCAACACAAAATATTAAAATAGACCAGGATTTATTGTACACTATTGCCAATAATAAACTAAAAATATCAGCACAAGCAAAAAACATAGAAGATATGCAGATAAATATAAAGGAAAAGTGTAAAATAAACAATTCATTAAATCCAGAAAGGTTTGATAGAGAACTGAAAAGTAATAATCCCACTGGGCCAGTGAACACAGTCTCTTTTCAGGAGCAACCCAGTAGCAATGTCTGGTTAAGTCAATTCCTCAACGTCAAACAGTAGGCAAATGAGGACTGAGGAAATCAAACCCTGCATTATTTTTATTTATTGGGAAATTCTGACTTGGAACAAAGCCAATTTTCAGCAGAGGCCCAGGGAAAAACACTCCCGATGCATGTCTAAGGATCATGGGAAGAAACCAGAGCACCTGGAGGAAACCCACATGAACACAGGAAGGACATGCGAACTCTGTACAGAAGGCACCCCAGCTGAGAATCAAACTGGAGAACCTCTTGCTATGAGGTGACAACACTACCGCTGCATCACTGCACCGCCCATAGGAACTACAGCTCATAACCTTACTCTCTGCACCAACTGACAGACAAAAGGAATCGACACATCAATAAAAGAGAAGAAATAGGCACATTTTGGATAAGTATTTATGAAGACTCCCTTGAACACAACATGGATGCTGAATGGAGAGAATAATTTAAAGAAGAAGAGGATATGAAATGGGATGAAGTAGCAGCCAGAGAAACTGAGGAAAAAATAAGAAAAGCTCCTAAATGAAAAACCCCAGGCCCAGATGCAGTACCTAATGTCTGGCTAAAGGTATTAACATCTTTACATAAAGATTTAGCCCTGAGTATGAACTACCTATATGTGCATCCTTAGCATGCACTAACCTGGTTAACAATAGGAAATACAATACTCTTCCTTAAGAGTGAACCTGAAAGCCTTCCTAAAATCTATAGACCAATAGATTGCCTTCCAACAATGTGCAATTTATATACTGGAACTAATGTAGACAGAGTTTATAATCATTTAGAAGAAAAATTCAATCACAGCAATAGAAGAAAAAGATAGTAAAAGGAAGTCATATGGAACAAAGCATCATCTGTTTCTAAATAATGCCCCAAGAGAGAGATGTAAAAAGAGAATCTAAATATGGCATGAACAGATTACAAACAAGCATTTGACAGCATTCATGAATAATGGAATGTTTACATATGTGCAAGACACATCCTACATTGACCACTTACATTGTAGTGACTGCAGAATAGTGACAATTCAGCCATGAAAATTGGCAAATTATTATCATAGGGATAAAAATTCACAGGGGTATATATCAGGGTGATTCTTAGTCACTGTTGCTGTTTTGTCTTGTTCTTAACTCAGCAAGCTCTTTACTTAACAGATTAGGCCATGGTTACAGTTTAACTCCCAGAAACCAACCTTGCTTAAAAACATCTTTCATCTTTTCATCTACTTGTTGAGGATGACTTAAAAATACACAGTTCATCAAATGACATAAAAGCACAACTACAAATGGTAAAAACTTTCTCAGATGTTATAAAAATGACATTTGGTATTGTTAAATGTGCAAAAGCAACATTTAAAAAGAGAAAGCTGAGCACCTAGGAAGTACTAACCTGGGACAGGAATGTTATATAAAGGAACTTGAGCAGGAAGGAGTATTTAAATATATGGGAATAAATAAAGGGTCAGCAACAAAACATAAGCAAGTGAGAATAAAGGTTAGTAAAGAATACTTCAGAAGATTAAAAATAATTTTGAAAACTGCCTTGAAATCTAGGATTAAAGTCCAAGCTATAAATCAATTTGCTCATCATGTTCTAACTTACTGTTTTGGAGTGATTGACAGGCCTCAAAACATTTTATAAGTTGGACACAAAAAAAAAAAAAAAACAGAAAAATGCTTCATGCTTATCAAATGATATATAAAGATTAGTGTATACCAAGATTATTTACTCCTTACTCTGAAGGGGGTGTAGGCTACCTTGAAACTGAGACTGAGTACACATATAGATTGCAATCGTGGGACTGTGTGTGTGTGTGTGTGTGTGTGTGTGTGTGTGTGTGTGTGTGTGTATATATATAAAATCTTTTCAGGTCCAAACACAATGAAAATTTTAAAACGTGAGGAGAAGAAGACTAAGATGACATTTTTGCTTCGTTTAGCAGGAGCATTTTGGAATAAAGTCGGAATGGAAACCAAACTAGAAGTAGACAAAAATCAGACAACAACTGAATGTACCAAAAACAAAAGACAGACTATAAGTAAAAGGATCAGATGAGAAGGAAAAAATATTGGAAAGTCCACAAAGACAGTGGCAAGTATAGAAATTTTCTGGAAGAATCTCATGTTAACCAAGATTTGACACAAGAATGGTTGAGGAGAGGTGAACTGAAAACAAAAGACCCTTCATCTATTCCCATAATATTGGCTGCTCAAGATAGATTAACTGAAACCAAAAGCTGAAAGGCTAATATTCGTGGCTAAGGATGAAGTCCATTGAAAATAAGGGAGAAACAGACCAATGCAGGTTCTGTAAAAAGATTTTATATATATATACACACACACACACACATACACAAACTGAACTGGAATCAGAAAAACACTGTGTTGCTGGGTGTGATGTTCTCATTGCAGATGGCCTGTATAATAAAAGGTGCAATAGTGTGGCAAAACTGTTGCACTGGGGATTGTGCAAACACCACAATACATATATAGCTGAGAAGCATTGAAAACACAGACACAGAAAGTCATAAAATACCAGGGCTACTAAGCAGAAATGAGGTCAGCATGAAAGAAAGATACCCAGATAGTCCCAATAGTAGTAGGAGCAACAACACTGATAAAAAGAATTTATAATTGCATTTAAATATGCTACCAATACATGTACTCCCATAGAAGTCAGAGAAGGAGGCAATGCTGGGCACATTGTGGGTGCTGAGAAGAGTGTTATATTAGAACATCGAAGTTTCACAACTTCTAATGTCCTAATATTGACCCCTATTCAGCGAATGCTGAAAATAGTGAAGCTGCAGAACACCGAATTTCTTCCTAGGGAAGGAATTTGGTTGGCCGTTCCTGTGGCTTCGCTATTTTCACCACTGTGGTGGAAGGTTACGGGTTGGGATCAGGTAAGTGTGTGATTGTGTGGAAGTGAGGATTAGGGCACGGGGTAGGTGAGTTAGGGTTAGGGAACAGTTCAGGTAAGTGTGCGATTGTGTGGATGTGAGGGTTATGGTGGGATAGATGAGTTAGTGTTAGGGTGCTGGTGAGTGTGCGATAGTGACAAACCTTAAGGTTAGGGTTTGGGTTAAGGTAAGTGGATAGCTAGTGGTGTATGTACAGTTTAGTGTAGAGTTAGATGTAGGATTTTAGGTGTATGTGTGTGGATTGCTGTTTGTTTGGTGTGCTTGTGTTGTGTGTATGTGTGTCGGAACAGCAAATGTTTTCCCTGGGAAAAAAATTTGCTGTTCTGCATGTTCGATATTGTCAGCATTCGCTGAATAGGGGTTGATATTAAAACATTCGATGTTTTAAAAAGTCGATGTTCTAATATAGACCCCTCTTGGCTACTATCAAAGACTGGAGCAATACTAATTTCATGAAGACATATCATACTCTGACTTAGGAATAGAGTCCAGTCCCATCATGGTAATAGAAATGCAAAACACTTGGAGAAATTAAACCAACAAGGGGCCATGTAGACCTGCAGTACAAAGCTATGTCTTGGGTATAATAAGAGAACTGATGCAAACTGAGCAGCAGATTGGATATAGGATTGTAAAAATAATGTGCAATAGATAAAACAGAATCAAAGACTCAGTACTATGTAGCTACATAACAGGCATAAAAAAGAACTATTTATAGTATCACAGGAATCAAACATGTCACTATTATGTATGCATAATAAATGGCATTTTGTAGAGATGTGCATTAGATGAGGAAATGGTGACAACAAAATGGATTGAATCAGATTATGGATGATGGGGTCCAGGCCATGGCTATATAAGGAGAAGGATGGAAAAATATTCTGATAGTGGAAAAAGAAACGACGGAAAAAAGCAAAATTTGTGTAAACAAATTTGAGATAACATTAGGCAGAAACTGGACACAGCGTAATTACCAGGTTTTGCACAGACTGACAGGACTGGAAACTTTGCAAATGGATACTGTGCTCAGTAAATATTGCTGAAAAAAAAGCATTTAGTTCTAAACTTGTGAATGTGAAAATGTTTGTATATGGCTAAACCTCACTGAAGGAACAATGCAGATATTAGGGGACCTACATACTGTCTCATGGTATGCCGCTGTTTAAACAATCCAAGTTATACTGTGCTAAAATACACACAAAACAAACGAGCATCTGGATTACAAATGTACCAAACTAAGAAAACCCAATCCAAGTCTGACACAGACTGTCCAAAAGGCTGAAATGTTCCAAAACAAGTAGTTTATTAAACACAAAGTGTCCACAATGTTGCAACCAAGACGAAGTACAAAGAATAAATAATTCAAACACATAGGAGTTGTAGTAAGTGCTTTCGTCTGTTCTCCTGACAGACTTTTTCAAACTGTGTGTTATCACTATGATCAACTGTTATGTAGCTTGAAATTGTAATTGCCTCAATTCTCTTTTAAAAACACAGGCTATAATTTTGGTCTTAAATATATTATTCACAATATTTAAATAAAGAATACAAAATATTAAAATGCAATTCAGTTTTAAAAACTGTGCTAAAATAGACACCAAAACATATTATGAGATTTTAAACCAATGTCCTATTTGTCTGACCTGGTGGTAGTTCAGGTGGTTGTAAAAGATCCCACAGCACTTATTGAAAAGAGTAGGGGTTCTTTAATTAACACAACATAAGCAAAACATTATTTATATATTTACAATGTACACATATTTACAGTTACATATCTACACATTCTCATATACCATCAACATTATTATTCTTCCATAACTATCCCACTCCATCTTCCACAGCCATAATCTAATATTTTGCAATATATCAACCAAAATCCATTTCCCATTAAATAGTATTTTATTCAATCATTTTTTGAAATAACCTATATTACATAAAATAATTTCTTATCTACCTTTCTTACATATTATTTCCTCCTGTTTTTATAGTATCCATGCATAATAATAATATATGCATTGTTTACATCATTAATATTCTCAAAATATTTTCTGCACACAACTTTTTCAGAGTTACACCCCACTGTTACATTTAAAAAACATGTTTTGTTGACTGTTTTTCCACACAAAATAAATGTAGCCTTTTAGCTTATGGCATAACCCCCTTTACAGGTAACCTAGTTATTATTAGTCCTTACATGAAATTCTGAAACTCTACAGTCTTAGTATACCACTTTTTCCTTGTTTTAATGGTTTTACATAACAATATTGTTTTGTCACATTATTATACCACATCCTTCTAGTCTTCTTCATATAATTAATTTTCATTTTCCATGTTAGTATTTTTTCTTGATAATTTTAAATTTCTTTAGCACTTTTACTTTTTATCATCTTCCAAAATTTTTGTACTTATATTCAGACATTTTCACTATTAGTTTCTCATTCTCTTTATTTACCCACTTTAATACTCTATAAAAGTTTAAAGAAGCAGAATGAATAACTGGATTTAATAACCAGAATCCTCCTTTATCTTCACCTGTATACAACACACTTCTTTTCATTGGATTTAATCTTGAACAGCATATGAAAAAAAACACTAATTGCGAAATTATTTTTTTTATTTTTCTGGGATCATATAAACATTTGACATACGTACTATTTTCCCAATTAGAACATAATCCACCAGATAGACATTTTCTTGAATGCTTATCTATAAGTCCTCCACATAGGACATATTCTTTTATTTCTCTTATCAAACCCTCCAACTGCCTTATAGCTACATCATATTTTCCCAAATTGTATCCCTAACAAAGATACTTCATTTATTGAAAAATACACTCATATAAGTTTCACAACATCATCCAGTCCCTTACTTTTATCTTTATTTGGGTTATTTCTATTTCCTTTGAATATCCATTCAGACAAACCAACACTTCCCTTATCCATACTTTATTCTGAGAAACCAGAACTATATCATCTGCATATGTCAAATCTACTTGAATCACCACTCCCTTTTGCATCACATATCTAGCATCTTTCATTTTATTAGCTGCTTCACTCACTATTGCACTCATTACTAATGCAATTTATCCCACTCATGCAACATCCTTGTCTTATACTACAAGTCATGCAGAATTCTTACTTAATTACTCATTTCTGTCATTATACTAATATCAGCCTTTACTATTTTATCCAAATATGCAGACACCCCCTCCCTTCTCTGCTTAAATGGGTTTTCTTTTATAATTGTTCTCTATTTCTTTTATATATTTCATTTTCCATATCATAATTCTCTCTTGTATTCAGCTATAAATTCTCCAATAATTTCTTTACATCTTTCCATACTTCATTTTTTCTTCCTTTCTTACATCATCCTCCCCGTGGTGGGGAAACACTTTTTATACTTCTTTTTAAATAGAATATACAATCTAACCTAATTTTCTAAAAGTCCTTCATGGTTATATGATACTTCCATAACTGCAATACTTCCCACTTTCCAAATTCATCCCATAATTTCTCATTTATTCTTTTTATTCCCTTTTCTATTTTAATATAATCTATTTCTTCTATAACCACCATCTATATTGCTAAACAATATATATATATATATATATATATATATATATATATATATATATACATATACTACGTCACCATCTGCTACACCCAAACCTTCAGCAGTAAAAAATAATCAATTTTAGATCTGATTGTCACACTTCTTTAATTCCACTGATTTTTATTCTAAACAATTAAATTACCACTTTTTATCACTTCATGTATTTTTAACATCTTTGCCTCTCTTTTTACACTTAAATCTCAATGTCTCCTGCAATAATAATTACATGTTAACCACCGCATAATCTAATATTTGATCAAACAGATGTTTTCTTTCTTTACCATTTGTATATGCATATGATGATGTAATTCTCTAAACATATTATCTCCACTTCACAAGCACAGCAGTTAACATTACCATCCTTACCAGCTTTACATTTAAGATTTTTACCATTTTTACACAATACAGCCACTCCAGGACCACATTTACTTCCTAAATTCCATAATAATTTTCCACCCCCATTTATTTTATTTGCAGTCTTTCTTCACTTGTCAGAAATGTTGCCTCTTCTATAAGCATACTATCTACATCACATTTAGTACACCATTCTTGTATCTCTGTCCTTACAATATTAATAATACTATTTGCATTAATGTAAATTATTAATTTTACTTCTTTTTAAGTTTAAGAGAAGTAATTTAAATTTTCTTTTTTTTTATTATTTCCCCAACTGAATATTTTTCTGAGTTTATGTAAAACTATTCATGAAGCCTCAGAATTTTTCTCTATTTTCATTAACTGAAATGCATCTAGTTCTACTACTTAACATTTTTTAAGCTTTAGTAATGTATTTTTAGATTTTCTTTTCCTCACTCTTAGCCTAGCACCAATCATATTTATTTTCCTAACATCCTTTAAACTCCCTTCACAAACATCTGACTTATCACTTTCAATTTCTTTTTCATTTTCAACAATCTCAGTACAGTTACCTTCATCCTCCTGAAATATAACATTTTTATCTTTGTCATCTTTTATTACATCATCCATTTTTCAATAACACCTTCCCCCTCACTTCCTTATTACTTTCAGACATTACCATACTTATTTCATCATCCTATTCACATTATTTTGCTTATTCTTTTTACAATCAAACTAAAATATCCTTCACTTTTACATATTCTACATTCCTTTTTATACTTATTCATCATATCACCTTTTTTTCCTGCATTGATTACATCTTATTTTTGTGCACTCATTTATCAGATGATTGAAATCTCCACAAAGCCCCCCACCCACAAGTTTTCAGCTGTCCCATATACCTAATTGATCCCGTATTACCATCTACATATCTAACACTTGGTAAATGCTTTATCGCACCTTTTTCATATTTTAAAATAGTATCCACTTCCCACCTTACTTTCCAAATACCTCTCTCATCTTTAACATTCACAATATCAGAAATTAAATAACATATAAATGAAAAATAATTTATAACATCTTTTAACTCAATTTCGTCAATGTGAAATTGAATAAACACTTTTTTAATTGAGTCTCTTGCCCAGAAAAATCTAAATTCATTCCATGGGTAACAGTTCTTCTTTTTTGACATTAAGATTTCAGTCTCAAATGTTAAGTCACAAAATGTTTCTTTCCTCAAATAAATTAAGAATCTGATATCGTTTGCTTCAAAATGCACAGAAAACACTAAACTATCCCACACAAAATATCTATTATTTTTTCTTTCTTTTTTCTTATCCAAACAACATTTTTTCTTTTTAATAAAGTTTACAGTACCTTTTGTTCTTCCACCTACATCAGCATTTGATTTTCCAGATTGCATCCTACCTGTATGTTTAACCAACTCACAACTCATTTCTCTTCAGCCCATCTCACTGTCCATCTTGGAAAGCTTTTCTATCATATCCAACTAAAAAATATCAGACTCTTCTCCAGGATCACCTTTGTTTGTAAACTGACCAGTTTTTCATTGGGCAAACCTTCAGAAGCAATTTCAGTTGAAACAATTTCTTCAAAATCCTGAGGTTTAAAGTCAGCTAGATGCTGACTATTTGTACTGCCCACTTGCTTTTCAACAGTTTTCTGTTGAACTGACAACCACACTGCTATCACCAATAGAATAAGTCTCTTTTTCCTCCATTACTGCACAGGTTCTCTCAACTGTCTTCATTCCAGTAACAAAAGCAGGAAGTTGTACAGCACAAATGCTCCCCCTCACAACCAAAAAAGTAGATGTCCTTTATTTTTACAAAGAAAACAATACGTATAGATTATTGACACGTATAACATTTACAAAATTTACATATGTATATATTTACAAAATACAAATTTCCATATCCTTCTTTTACTTATTACACATTTATACACATTTTATATCAAATTTCTATCCTTATTAGACCCCCAGTACTTTCTCCATAACCACCATCTCATTTTATTCAATATTACTGTCAAAATCCATTTATCATTAAACATAATTTAATTTATCCTTTCATTATGTACAAACCATATAACATAAAACATTTTTGTTAATTCTTTCAATATATATTTTTACTTCTGATTTTGTAATACCCATATTAAATCATGTCCATATTTATCTGACCCATTTTTTTCGGTATTTTTCAGTACCTTCAAAACATTTTCTTTACACGTTTCCCATAATTTTATCATTCTTTTGCATTTCAAAAACACATGTTCTGTAGTTTCTTCTTCACCATTTCTCTTTTTATATGACATATTCCCTTTTACTTGTAATTTATCTATTGACAGTCTTCACAAAAAATCTTGGCATTCTACTTTATTCTTACACCATTTATTTTGTATTTTTATAGCTTTATTTTTTTTCTTCTGCTTTTTCCATGGATTAAGAAAATAATACCTTCCCCGGGATTCAGCAAACTTCCATACAAGAATAGCTTATTCTTGCATGGAATTGACTGTTCCCATGCAGGACAGCAGCGTGCCATGCATATTCATGAAGGTGTGCTGCCGTGCTGTAAAACAGACATGGTTCTGAGTACAAGTGCAGGGGGTGTGTCTGAGAGCAGTGGTCTCACAACACACACACACCCTGCACACTAGAATTGCAGTACGGCAATTTAAATTGAGTGAAAATGTTTGTAACACCCCCAACATGTCAGGGTAAGAAATCTAGACAAAGCCGTAAGGGACAATCATCCCTACAAAGCCAGAAAGTGGATAGATTAACAGGTTTAGCAAAAGCATGAATATATGGCAAGG